>NC_056743.1:1127740957-1128040957 GCF_019279795.1 Protopterus annectens
ATGGTACACATAACACATGTCCTGTGGGACATGGTCAACTGTACAGGCATGTCCAGCAGTCACATGCCACTGCTACCCCTACATGACGGCTATGCAGGACATGTGGCGTACAGCAACTGTCACATGTACACGGCAATGCCCCCTACCTACATCACGGGTACTGCCTGTGGGCATGTGCGTCTGCATCCATGCTATGGCCATAGATGACAGTTGTACATCGATATGTGCAACATACCTCATTGGGTGTTCTCATGTGTGCATGTTCAACATGTCTACGCATTGTTTGTGTCTGTCAGACAGTCATTGTTGTGCATGGTTTACATGGCAGCCATAGCCGACTGTGTGTGATTCCAGGTACTTCATTGGGCTACCAGCATTGTACATTATCACAGCATATTCCAGCCATCACGTAGCCATCCTAGCTGACACTGTTATCCAGCCAGTGGGAGGTGTTCTGCCATGTGCACATATGTCACACAGTACGAGGGTGACTGACACACATTCTCAGGACAGGGTTCTGACCGCTGTGGATGTGTGTGATGCTGTCGACGACCATGACTGCGCCAGATGGTGACATCTGGATGTGTAACATTCACAACACACACCTACCTTCACGTAGCAACACATCATCCACAACAATGGACATCCCTGCATGAACACTGTGTGCAGTATGTCTGTATGACCACTGCAGGCACCACTGGTAGCCACCAGCATGGCTGCCAACAGCAGCAGTGTGTATCCTGTGTGAACATGGGTTACACCATTCACAACACACCTGTGTCAGATGGCCCTGTTGTGGGTCACAGTGCAGTTCCACACATCATGTAACAGTATACATCATGCACCGATATGTTGCGGACATGTGAACGGCTGTGCAAGTCAACATATGCACACATGACACATCACCTGGTACAACGTGTCTGTCTTACCACACGATATTGTGACCAGCCTGTGATGACATTGTACGGGCTACGTGGACTGGGACATGTGATGGCTCAAAGGTGTATTCACCCTCCGGGTGTGTCTAGCCAGGTGTACAGTAGGCAGTGGTCTGCACACGGGGATACTGTACATTGGCCTACTCTGTCACTGCGACTGTTGACTATGCTCATACTGTACTTATAAAGGCATGTAGTATTTGTCCAGTATGACGGTCGTGGTCAACCACACTACTGTGGCACACATGACCTGCGGACATCTGCCTAGGGTGTGGGGCCCACATGTACATCTTCACATGCTATGCTGCCTCTGCAGCGGTGTCACATGTCTGTCTCCAGCAGGGCTGTCAAAAGGCAGGCACGGCATGCAGTGATGTGTGACAATGCTTGCACCTCCACTGTGCTGCACACAAGCACTGCACACACAGTAAGGCACGCCTGACATTTATCTGCGGTGCCTGGGACCTGCCTCCATGCTCTGCACAGCACACCTGCCAGTCCAGATTGTACACAGATCATACCTCCCAGGCACATACCTGGACTGCAACACACACAGGTGAGGGATCCCACATCACACAATGATTTACACACATACTGTATATTTTCCAACACAATGCATCATAGGTACTCCATGTTCTGATACCCATGTTTGTGACCGCTAGACACATTGTAACACGCAACAGAGAGTACACTGTACACCACAGGTTACATGCTGGCTGTGTTGTCATACTGTACATTGCACCTCGGACAGTTGCTACTGCCATGTGCTGACAGCAACCCACACTTCCCTAGTATGGACTCCCATGTACCCACACATGCTTGGCCATGCACTACACATAGCTGGGTGACACATTACACAACACATACCATACCTACAATACCCTCGTCATGCACCATACCTCCATGTGTCTGTGTGTTAAACCTACGGATATCCCCTCTGGTAGATGAACATATATGCTTCACGCCCTGCTAGCCACACCCTGGACACACACCCATCGCAGCATACATGGTACATGTGCACAGCGGCCAGTACTACGGACGACTGCTGACGGGGTGGTTAATGGCATGGCACCCGCAGCTGGACAGTAATGCGTGACTATGCTGACACATATCACAGTGCACTTCTACATGTACGCAATGGTAGGGACCATGCTATTCCACACAGAGACATGGCGTACTGGCCTTTCACAGACGCCACGGTGGTATTCATGTTCCATGCACATGTGCTGTATGGGCACATGTGCAGGCTGTTGCACGGTGGGTATATTCAAATGTGTGGGTGCATCACTTGACAGTCATGGTGGGTCCTCGTGGTCCATCACATGCTCCACAGCTAGCTACCTACACATGACTGCCATACATTGCAGTGTGGGCCCTCACGCAGTGTGGTGGTATGTCTGTGTTGTTTGGCTACATCCACATTCGATGTAGCATACAACAGTCACCCAGGCATTGCCAACTGAGATGTTGTTGGCAACATGCCAGCCAATGGGGTACCTACCAACAATACACACTCTCACTCACTACAGGGTTCCAATCCATACATGGACATCGCATTGTCCCTGTGGACACATACATGGTACTGCCATGCACACGTTATGTCCTAGGACACTGTCCCAATGTCACCTCCAATCTCCCTAGCTGTTATGTCCCGCCAACCTGGTTGGTATGTGTCTCTGCAGCAGCCCACTGAATTAACTGCTAGCCTATTCATGGACGCTGTACCTTGACCACCACACTACCGCATCTATCACACTACACGTGTGGTACTCCATTGCACATGTGGGACTGCATTCGTACACCCATGACTGGACCATTCAGTATGGCACTGGGGCACATCCTCACATCCGTGCTTCACACACTCATTGATGACCTCCATGCCTTTACTGGCACCCTTGTTGGGCCTCTGTGTGCCACAGCACGCCACATCCACATGCTGGCCACCTGTCATACCATTGCATGGGTGGTTGGTGTGGTACAGAGGGTAACAGATCAGACATTATCCCCACATTGCCCTTCAGCACCGTTCCACATTCTGGTATTGCAAATGTACACATCCACCATCACATCATACCCTGTGTCTCAGGATGTTAGGCTATATGACTCCTGGACAGGTCACACAGTGGTGCAAGCATATCATGCTACCTACTACATGTCAGGTACATGTGGCATTACACAGTCCTCAGTCATGTGGCCCCTCATGTTCACTATTTGCTTACATACACAACATGCTGTCACAGAGTACTGTCCATGCCTACATATCCCACATCTACATACCTGGCAGCATTCTAGCTCCACCAGCTCATACTGCTAACAACCATACAGGTGTCGGTGTGGCAGATATATCGTAGATGTCATTGCCGGATACATCACACATGGTGCATACACATCACCTTTGCATAGCACAGTCATCCACTGGGTATCACATGGATATTGTCCCCATACATGCATATCACATTGTACATGGTTGCTGTACACACACATGCCCCACATGGTGCTGTGGTTGCCATATTCCACTGTATGGGTACACATCTGCAGGGCCACACATATCTGTACTGTGTGTGTTGCTGGTACATTGGTAGCCTTTGTACCTGTGCCATACACACATCTACACACGGGCAGGGTTACAATAACACATTCGTGCTGCACCTTCCACAACGGCTAACTTTACATGGCACGTATAGTCATGCCGTGATGTATACCAGGCTCAGACAGTTTACATATGCAGATGACAGACGGGAACACATCTGTACTCATCTGCATACCACTTACACAGGGTGTCATCTACTCTGACATGGGCCATGTCCTCGATTAGTGATGCATGTAGTACTCCTACATGGCATTGCAGTGGGCGGGTGAATGAAGCGCCCCTACATATGTGCACACATGCCACATTGCTTAGCCTGGGCTTCTGTGTTACCTCCGCAGACTAGACACACACCATGCTGTGGAACGAGGTCCTGTGCACATCCCACAGGGACACACTGTGGCACTGGTCATGTGATAGCTCCCTTGCTGATAGGGTGACACATAGACATGGTACCACCACAGCGCAGTACTGTGTAGACATGCAGTTGACATCCACCTCTGCTGTTCAGTGGACACTACCATGGGGAGGTGACACTACTGTGTACATTGCACATGTGTTTACACATGGACCTGCCGGACGCCATTGTTGCACACATTGCACCTGCTACAGATCGCTTTGGACATGGTTACTTGGTGTTCCTTCCATTTCGGTGGCTATTCTGCTACTACTCTGTCCCATATGTGCAGGCCATACATATCCTGTTAGTGTACATAACACTAGGCCATACCTCCATTATGCATGCTATGCCTGTGATACTGTGTATGATGTCTGAACATATCCATCATGACAGCTACAGATTACACATACTTGACATAGGCACCCCTACTGCGAGGCATACGCACGCCGCACACATTACGATGACATCGACGGTATATGCCCATACACATGTGTGCTGTGACAGTATACATACATGTCCTATCCCCTGCTGTGGCACTTCCTTGTTGGACATCCACTGCCAGCATCGGGCGGGTGGTGGCATTGTTCTGTGTTTTGCCCCCTATGGCAGCCCTTGGGTTATCCCGCTGTGTACATGATGTCCCACTGCTGTGCACACGGTGTCCACAGTCGCTGGTATGCTCAGCGGTTAGCACTACATAACCACCTTTCACCACTCTCTGCTTTATGGACAGGTATCTTTACTTACAAACACCGCTCACATACAGTGCAGCTTCCATACATATCATGCTACACACCAGTACATCTCGTGGGTTCTACATACCTTTCCTGTGTTGACTTCAATTCCCGCTCGAGTCTCGCTAGATATTTTATTCTCACTCGGCCGTTTGGATTTGTTCGGTATGAACATACAGTTTGAATATCCTGGAGTCTTCCTTATATCCGCCGTCACCTGCGACATGTGGGTTCATCACACCAATAGCTGTTCCTCGGTGTGTACTTATGCGATATCACCTGTGCATCTCCTCCATTCGCATAGAAACGCCGGAACTAGGGCATGGTTCATTCCTCGCTGGGGTTATTTGCACTACCTTCGTGGGGATGGTATGTATTGTGTTATGTTATGGGGACTGCAGCCGCTATGTGGGGCCAGGTACATTTCGCTGTGGTGTTAGCCGTGGATTGTGTGTGTTATGGTATTATGTTCGACATGTGGGTGTCCCTGTCCTGGGCGCCTGTCGATGGCTTTTGCATTCGGATGTGTAACATAGCTCTTGTATTCCTTTACACAACGGATGCAGGTATGCATCCGCTGCTGATAGTGTTTCCCAGGGAGATGTTGCGGTTATGCCGCTGTCATTGACTGCCTGTATGTTTTGCTGCTATTCGCTTGTATCCCTTTGATATGTGCGATGGGGTATATCGGGCGGATGTGGGTGACGGGTACGGGTTGTGGGCCTTGCATTTATACATACACGGTATGCTTGTGTGGGGCTCCATCCCTGCCTGGGGAGCTGCAAGTTACCTGTCTGTTCTAGGAGTGTAGGTTTTGTTGATGTCGCCTGGTGTCGGTATCGCCTGCATGTGTGCTTCCTGCATGTATTCCTCCCACATCGGTAGTATATCTGCGGCTGTTCAAGCCGACTATCCCTTGGCATTTTGTCACGGATATTTACGGTCATTGTGGTCCTGTACTTGGGACGGCCTGTTTTTACCGGGTTGCCACCTATTCGGTGGCGATTGCTTGTTTAACACTCGAGAACACACAGCGGTGTTTACGGACGATACGGCCACGATCGGTGCCGGGTAGCACATGCATTTCCGGGACATGACTATTGCTGTGTAACGCTGTCGAGTATCTTTGAAATTAACATATCGGTGCCATACATACGGTCATGGTTTGTACATGCCCTTTGCATCTCATGTTGGCTATACTCCTGTGGTACATTCTGGGACATTTTCGCTTTGCATCGCTTTTTCGCCGCCACGCCTAGCCAGGAGGAGCTCTCAGTACTACTTTGTGGGTACTGCTGTACATACCCTGTGGTTCCTATACTGTATGCCTACACATGTTATTCCACTCCTGTCACATGTCACCTACATACACATTTTACAGTGGCACACACATTACACTCGCACAGCGGAACACGCGACACCCTCACCTCACACATACACATACTGCCGCTCTCGCAGGGACGGTTGCACACAGTACCTACTGCGATCACCGGCGGCGTGTCTACCCCTCATATCCTAAGAATATTACCCGCACATGTCCTGTTACTGTACCGTGGCCTGGCGATCATCCCGACTGAATATGCATTTAGGTAGGTTGACCTTTCCATGGGTGGCTCCTGTTCTGTCCACCCTCCCGGATATCGGGTTGTCGCTCACTATGTTTACTATGTAGAGATTTCGCCTTACTTCTCTGTCACCTTGCATCCCTGTGATTCCCTGTTTTACCTGTTGTACTTTATATCTGTGTATGTGTACATATATTTCTACGTGTAATGATATCTATCTCCATATCTGTGTATGCACATATGTACATATGTATACACCTTGCGAAGCAGCATACGGGACCCCTGCTGTAGGACCCGCACGGTTGAGGTGTTCGTCCATGCCCCCTGGCTGTTGGGTGTGCAGTGTTTGGGTGCTACCTATGTTGGGGTCACACATGGGACCGCCATACGGTACATCGGAGGTGGCCCCCCACTGGGATGTGTGATCCACACCTGGGGGTAATGATATTGTGGCAGGGTGGCTGTCCATTTCCATATGTCATTGCTATGTGTATATGGACGTACACACATGTCTATCATCATGAATTGTGGACTTACTGGCCTTATGCAAGGTAGGCTGCCGCTGCTTGGTGAGGTGTGTCTGTGTGGTGCATGCAGGTATCGCGCATCCATGCATACACTTTAACCCCTGACAGGTGCTTTATGTGCTGCGATATTGATCAACACAGTGCTTATTTAATGGCCACACTCTGCTATCCGTGCATGGATGGTTGCCTGGACTGGCGTTGGTACCACATATGTGTCTACATCCAGTGCCTGCTGCCACCCATGTCTGCTGGTGGTGCACTGCACACACGCCATCCTCCCACGGGGAAGCGTGGTGTTGGGCACAGCATAGGTATCCATGTATAGGGACAGGGATGTTCACGCCTTGGGGAGCACTGATGGTATCGTCGATCTGACCAACCTGCATTATAGGCGCACCCTTCACTGCCCTAGCCATTCATTATATTGTTCACAATGCTGGCTTACAACTATACTGCTATGCGGAGACATTCACAGGCGTACGTACAGATCATTGCGTCCGTCTGTGGCATGGCCTAGGTATTGGTGGTTCGGCACATAGCGTCATTTGAGTCGCGGCTGGCGCCCAGACCTACTGATACACATGTCTACACAGTAAGCCTGTTCTACAGTAGGCATCGGTGATGTGCTGTGCACATATGATATCTACACATTGTGTTGGTGTCTCTGTCTGTCCACCTGCAGACACTGGTGGGACACACAGGACGTATTGAACATATATGCATGCAACCCTGTACTGCTGTACGCTGGCTTCTCGGGGTGCTAATGTGTCCTTGAACTTGTACGTACTGAACATGTGAGTTGGTTACCACCCGTGCCATCTCCTCTTGGCGTAAGGTTTGCTATCGTCAACACCCTCTTTGTATTATGTTCAGGTATGCCTGTGTGGGGCATGTGGGCGTATTACAATGCAGTACCTACGAATAACTGCACCCATCGCAGAACAAGTCACACAGGTACACTGGCAGCCGTACACTTCACAGCTTGGTGATGGCACAACACATATTTGTACACACATAACACATGTCCTGTGGGACATGTTCAAATGTACTGAGCATGTCCAACAGTCACATGCCACTACCCCTACATGGCGGCTATGCGGGATATGTGTCGGTACAGCTTAACTGTCACATGTACACAAACAGTACCCCTACCTACATCACCTGAATTTGCTGCCTGTGGGGCATGTGCATCTGCATCCAATACTATGGCCATAGATGACAGTTGTACAGCCGATATGTGCAACATACCTCATTAGGGTGTTCTCATGTCTGCATGTTCAGCATGTCAGCGCATTGTTTGTGTCTGTCAGACACTCATTGTTATTAATATGGTTTACATGGCAGCCATGGCGTACCAGTGTGTGATTCCAGGTACTTCATTGGAGCTACCAGCATTGTACATTATCACAGCATATTCCAGCCATCGCGTAGCCATCCTAGCTGACACTGTTATCCGACCAGTGGGAGGTGTTCTGCCATGTGCACATATGTCACGCGGTATGCGAGGGTGACTGACACACATTGTCGGGACAGCGGGGTTCTGACGCTGTGGATCGTGTGTGATGCTGCTCCGGCGACCATGACTGCACCAGATGGTGACATCTGGATGTGCTTAACATTCACAACACCGCACCCTACCTTCCGCGTAGCAACATCATCCCGCAACCAATGGACATCCCCTGCATGAACTTTTATTATTGTACGGTATGTCTGTATGACCACTACCTTGCGGAAGGCACCACTGGTAGCCACCAGCATGGCTGCCAACAGCAGCAGTGTGTATCCGCAATGTGTGAACATGGGTTACACCATTCACAACACACCTGTGTCAGATATGCCCTGTTGTGGGTCACAGTGCAGTTCCACACATCATGTAACAGTATACATCATGCACCATTATGTTGCAGACATGTGAGCGGCTGTGCAGCTCAACGCCAACTATGCACATATGACACATCACCTGGTACAGCGTGTCTATGTCGTACCACCGCATTATTGTGACCACCCTGTGATGACATTGTACAGGCTTCGTGGACTGCAGGACGTATGATGGCTCAAAGGTATATTCACCTTCGGGTGTGTGTGTCTAGCCAGCGGGTGTAGAGTAGGCGATGGTCTGCACCGCAGGGATATGGTGCTACATTAGGCTACTCTGTCACTGCGAGCTGTTGACTATGCTCATACTGTACTTATACAGGCATAATGGTATTTGTCCAGTGCTTGAACCAGTCATGGTCAGCAACCACACTACTGTAGCTGCACGTGACCTGCGGACATCTGCCTAGGGTGTGGGGCCCCACATGTACATCTTCACATGCTATGCTGCCTTTTGCAGTGGTGTCACATGTCTGTCTCCAGCAGGGCTGTCACAGGCAGGTACTGGCATGCAGTGATGTGTGACAATGCTTGCACCCTCCACTGTGCTAACGCTACAAGCACTTTCACACACAGTAAAGGCATGCATGACATTTATCTCACGATGCCTAAGGACCTGCCTCCATGCTCTGCACAGCACACCTGCCAGTCCAGATTGTACACAGATCATACCTCCCAGGCACATATCTGGACTGCAACACACACAGGTGAGGGGATCCCACATCACACAATGGTTTACCGCATACATGTAGCATATTTTCGAAGAAACAATGCATCATAGGTACTCCATGTTCGGATACCCATGTTTGTGACCGCTGCACACATTGTGACATGCAACAGAGAGTACACTGTACACCATAGGTTACATGCTGGCTGTGTTGTCATACTGTACATTGCACCTCGGACAGTTGCTACTGCCGTAATGCTGACAACCGCTTCCCACACTTCCCTAGTATGGACTGCCATGTACCCACACATACGTGGCCATGCACTACACATAGCTGGGTGAAACATTACACAACACATACCATACCTACACTACCCTTGGCATGCACCATGCCTCCATGTGTCTGTGTGTTATCCTACGGATATCCCCCCTCTGGTAGATGAACATATATGCTTCACGGTTGGCCCTGCTAGCCACACCCTGGACTACACACCCATTGCAGCATACATGGTACATGTCGCTCAGCGGCGGTACTACTGATGTCTGCTGGCGAGAATTCAGTTAATGGCATGGCGCGACAGGCTGGACGAGTATCTGCGCATTGACTATGCTGACACATATGTCACAGTGCACTTCCGCTACATGTACGCTTAATGGTAGGGACCATGCTATTCCACACAGAACATGGCAGTACTGGCCTTTTCACCCAGACACCATGGGGCATTATTCATGTTCCCATGCACATCTGCTGTATGTGGCGCATGGGCAGGCTGTTGCATGGTGGGTATATTCAAATGTGTGGGGTTGCATCATGACTTGACAGTCATGGTGGGTCCTCGTGGTCCATCACATGCCTCCTGACAGCTAGCTACACATGACCGCCGTACACATTGCAGTGTGGGCCCCTCACGCCCGGTGTGGTGAGCCATGTCTGTGTTGTTTGGCTACATCCACATTCGATGTAACATACAGCAGACACCCAGGCATTGCCAACTGAGATTGTTGGCAACATGCCAGCCAATGGGGTACCTACCAACCAATACACACTCGCGCACTCACCTACAGGGTTCCCAATCCATACATGGACATCGCATTGTCCCTGTGGACACATACATGGTACTGCCATTACACACGTTATGTCCTAGGACACTGTCCCAATGCTCACCTCCAATCTCCCCTAGCTGTTATGTCCCGCCCAACCTGGTTGATATGTGTCTCTGCAGCAGCCCACTGGAAGTAACTTTGCTAGCCTATTCATAGCGAGCGTTGTGTAATACGTTGACCACCACACTACCGCATCTATCACACCACACATACTGGGTGGTACTGCATTACACATAATGGGACTGCGTTGAATACACCCATGACTGGGCCATTCAGTATGGCACTGGGGCACATCCTCACATCCATGGTTCACACAGTCATTGATTGACCTCCATGCAATTACTGGCACCCTTGTTGGGCGTCTGTGTGCCACAGCATACCACATCCACATCCTGCCCACCTATCACACCATTCGATGGGTGGGTGGTGTGGTACCAGAGGGTAACAGAATCAGACATTGTCCCCACATTGCCCTTCAGCACCAGTCCACATTCTGGTATTGCCAAATGTACACATCCACCATCACATGATACCCACATGTCTCAGGATGTTAGGCTATATGACTCCCTGTGGGACAGGTCACACAGTGGTGCAAGCATATCATGCTACACCTACTACATGTCAGGTACATGTGGCATTACACAGTCATCAGTCATGTGGCCCCTGAAGTTCACTATTTGCTTACATACACACCATGCTGTCACGGAGTACTGTCCATACTACATATCCCACATCTACATACCTGGCAGCATTCTAGCTCTGGCTCATACTACTAACAACCAGCACAGGTAATACGGTGTGGCAGATATATCGTGTAGATGTCATTGCGTCGGATACATCACACATGGTGCGCCACACATCACCTTTGCATAGCGATAGTCATCCACTGGGTATCACATGGATATTGTCCCCATACATGCATATCACATTGTACATGGTTGCTGTACACACACATGCCCCACATGGTGCTGTGGTTGCCATATTCCACTGTAGGGCGTGGGTACACATCTGCGGAACCACACACATATCTGTACTGTGTGTGTGTTGCTGGTACATTGGTAGCCTTTGTAACTGTGCCATACACACATCTACACACGGGGCAGGGTTACAATAACTACATTAGTTGAATTGTACCTTCCACAACACTTGACTACAACTTTACATGCCGCGGTATAGTCATGCCGTGATGTATAGCAGAGCTCAAAACAGTTTACATATGCAGATGACAGATGGGAACACATCTGTACTCATCTGCATACCACTTACCTGAGGTGTCATCTACTCTGACACCAGAGCCATGTCCTCCGCATTAGTGATGCATGTAGTACTCCCTACATGGCGTTTGCAGTGAAGCGGGGTGAATGAAGCACTCCTACATATGTGCTACACATGCCACATTGCTTAGCCTGGGCTTCTGTGTTACCTCCGCCCAGACTAGACACACACCATGCTGTGGAGCGTGAGTCCTGTGCATCCCACAGGGACACACTGTGGCACTGAGTCATGTGATAGCTCCCCTTGCTGATAGGGATTTGACACATAGACATGGGCCCACCACCACAGCGGACAGTACTACATGTAGACATGCCGTTGACATCATCACCTCTGCTGTTCAGTGGACACTACCATGGGAGGTGACTACTGTGTACCATTGCACATGTGTTTTACACATGAACCTGCCAGGCGTCATTGTTGCACACATTGCACCTGCTACAGATTGTTTGGACATGGTTGCGAAAATGCCGTTGTTCCTTCCATTTGAGGTGGCTATTCTGCTTTCTACTCTGTCCCATATGTGCAGCCCATACATTTCCTGTTACTGTACTTAACAGTGAGGCCATACCTCCATTATGCATGCTTATGCCTGTGATACTGTGTGTGATGTCCTGAACAAATCCATCATGACAGCTTTACATTACACACATACATGACATAAAGTAACCCCTACTGCGGGGCATGCGTGCACGTCGATGGCGCACATTCACGTATGACACGCCGATAGGTATATCTTAAACATGTATTGCTGTGACCCAGTATACATACATGTCCTATCCTGCTGTGTGGCACTTCCTTGTTGGACATCCACTGCCAGCATCGGCGTGGAGTGGTGGCATTGTTCTGTGTTTTGCCCCCCTATGGCAGCCCTTGCCAGCTTATCCCGGCTGTGCTTACATGATGTCCACTGCTATGCACACGGTGTCCACAGTCGTTGGTATGCTCAGCGGGTTAGCACTACGCCAACCACCTTTCACCACTCTCTAGCTTTATGGACAGGTATCTTTACTTACAAACACAGTTCACATATACAGTGCAGCCGTCATACATTATCATGCGTTACACGCAGTTTTACATCTTCGTATGGGTTCTACATGTACCTTTCCTGTATTCACTTCCGTTATTCCGTTCGAGTCTACGCTAGATACTTGATTCTCACTCTAGCTGTTTGTTTGGATTTGTTCGGGGTACATGAACATACAGTTTGAATATCCTAGAAGGTCTTCCGCCCATATCCGCATCGTCACCTCGACATGTGGCCAGTTCATGACACCAATAGCTGTTCCTCGATTGTGTGTACTTATCGCATATCACCTGTGCATCTCCTCCATTCATTACAGTGCAGCGTTGGAACTAGGGCAAGGTTCATTCCTTCGGCTGGGCGTTGGTTATTTGCACCTTACCTTCGTGGGGATGGTATGTATTATGTTATGTTATGTGTGACTGCAGCCGCTATGTGTGGCGTCAGGTACATTTTCACTGTGGTGTTAGCCGTGGATTGTGTGTGTGTTGGGTATAGGTATTGGCCATGTTGCGACGCTAGTAGGGTGTCCCTGTCCTAAGCGTAGCGTCTGTCGATTAGCGTTTGGCATTAGGATAATGTAACATAGCTCTTGTATTTCCTTTACACTAGCGGAGGCAGGTATGCATCCCACTGCGATGATGGAGTGTTTTCCCAGCGAGATGTTTAGCGGTTATGCCGCTGTCATTGACTGCCTGTATGTTTTTGCTGCTATTGCGGCTTGTATCCCTTTGATATGTGCAATGGTATATATCGGCGGATATGAGTGGCAAGGTACGAGTTGTAGGCCTGCATTTTATACATACACGGTATGCGTGGTGTGTGAGGACATCCATCCGTGCCTGGGGAGCTGCAAGTTACCTGTCTGTTCTAGGAGTTAGCCAGCAAGTTTTTGTGGATGTCGTCTGGTGTCGGTGCTCGCCTGCATGTGTGCTTCCTGCATGTATTCCTCCGTCCCGCCGATAGTATATCTGCGGCTGTTAATGTCGTGCCCCTGACTATCCGTTGGCATTTTGTCCGCGGATATTTCACGGTCAATGTGGTCCACTGTACTTGGGGCGGCCTGTGTGCTACCGGTTGCCACCTATTACCGATTGGCGATTGCTTCTATTTAACACTCATTGAACACACTTTCACCGGTGTTTACGGGGACGTCATTGGCCATGGCGCAGTCGGATTGCGAGGTAGCACATGCGTTATTTCAGCGGTACATGACTATTGCTGTGCAATGTTGCCGACGGTATCATTTTGAAATTAACATATGGTTGCCATACATACGGTCATGGTTTGTACATCTCGTCCTTTGCATCTCATGTTGGCCTATACTCACCATGGTACATTCTGGGACATTGTCACTTTGCATCATTTTACTGATGCATGCCAGCGCCTAGCCAGGAAGAGCTCTCAGTACTACTTTGTGGGTACTGCTGTACATCGCCTGTGGTTCTGCTCTGTTGTTGTGTGTGGCCTGTATGCCTACACATGTTATTCCACTCCGTCTGTCACATGTCACCTACATACACATTTTACAGTGGCACATTACACTTACACTGCCTGGCCAGAACACGACACCCTCACCTCATACACATGTACTGCTTACGCTGTCGCAGGGGCCAGTTTTTGCACACAGTTCGCCCTCGTTGCCCACATCACCGTGGCGGTGTCTACCTCATACACATATCCTAAGAATATTACCCGCACATGTCCTGTTACTGTACCGTGGCCTGTCGATCAATCCCGACTCGCGAATATGCATTTAGGTAGAGTTGACCTTTCCATGGGTGGCTTTCCTGTTCTGTGTCCACCCTCCGGATACTCGGGTTTGTCGTTCCACTATGTTTTACTATGTAGAATTTTTGCATCTTACTTCTCTGTCACCTTGCATCCCTGTGATTCCCTGTTTTACCCTATTGTACTTTTCTATCTGTGTATGTGTACATATATTTCTCTGTGATATCTATCTCTCCATATCTGTGTATGCACATATGTACATATGTATACACCTTCATGCTTGACGCGTGGCCAGCATCTTATTTCACATTTCGCCCGTTTGCTGTAGGACCAGCTTGTCTGCGGTTGAATGTTGGCGTTCCATGTGCTCCGCTGGCTGTTGGGTGTGCAGTGTTTGGGTGCTACCTATGTTGGAGTCACACATGGGCGCATGCTCACGGTACACATTAAAGTGACCATGTTTGTGTGCCGTCCATTTCACCTGTGTGTGTGCAGGTAGGGAGGTGTCAGTCCATGCCAGGGCCTACGCATTTTGTCAGGGTATGTGCTATCGTTCCCTCTTTGCCAAGGCATAGGCATATTAGATGCAGCCTCCGTTTGCCTACTGGGGCTGGCACGAGTGTGTTCATGGCGCTGAAGCGTTCTGTGCCTGTGCTTGCCTGCTGGCAGTTGTGAGCGGGCTTGGTGGCCCTACACCATTATGTCCCTGCAGCAGCTGTTTCCGCCAGGATCATATTATGTAGCATTGCACATACTATGAATATGTGGGCACATGTGCCTGGAGAGTACTGCAGGGCTCCACCAGCAGATGTATCAAGCAAGCGGAACCCGTGATTTCCAACATCCCAAACACCACGCTCTATGAATTTATTCCTGGTTTGTGCGTGTGCACTCATTATAAGCGGTCTTGCATGTGTGTGTGTGCATTTCTGATGGGAGTCATCATCCCGCGGCTCCAGTGCATAGCCAGCATCCCCACAAGGTGTCGCTTAATGTGATGTCCCCTGGCGAATATCATTGATACAGCTGTGAGGCATTACCAGATATGGGAGTAAGTGGTAGCTTCCAGGGCTGCCAGCTTTACACATCCATGATAATGCCCTCACGCATTGCACCACGACCTGGCAATTGATGGAGAATCCCTTGCGGTTTATGTAGCGTCTACCCTGCTCCCGGTGGTGACTTGGATTTCTATGTGCGCCACAGTCTATACGCTTTGACCAGTACCTCCGGTGTATTGTGCCCACCTTGTGATTGGAAGTCAAACATATTGCTAACCAACTCCTCCTGAGATCTGGAGAAGTATATATACTCATGGGCATGTGTGTAACATGGCATCCAGAAACAGTTGTAGTACCCTGGATGCTGATGCCTGTGAGATGCCCATTATATCCCCGGTTGGCCCTTTGAAAGGTACCTGTTGCCAGTATTAGCAAGCTTACACACATACCTTTGTGTCCACTGGGATGGGCTCCCCTCTGTTTGTCTCTTGTTCTCCAGGCATTAGCCCGGCACAAGCTCCACTATTTGCTGTAATGTGTCCCTGTCCACCTGTGTAGCTACTATCTCCAGGTCTTGAAGCCCTGGTAGGTTTACCCTTGGTCTGAACACTCTCCCTTCTCCTCTGAGGCCCTACGGTAGTTGTCCAGCACCCTCCTCCCACAACTCCAGTCTGTCTCTGACACATGCACCGATGCATCACCGGCGGCCCTGGCCGGCACACCAGCATATACATTTAAAAGTTCCCCGTGTGTTTACACCCTAAAATTACAGCGTTTGGGAATCACAGCGCCTTTGTGTGTTGTGTGCATTCACCACTTTATACTGTTGTACTCTACACCGGTGATGTCATTGGGTGTGTCTGTGTGGCTTGATATCTGTGGATTATTTTCCGTGTTTTACCGTTGGCGCACCTAGCAACGCTGTTTACCTTTGGTGTTACATTACACTTGCCTGCATTGGTTTTAGCTTTACACCTTACCTTACTGTTTCTGCCACGTTGCACCTACTATTGCCTGGAGTGCATCCTGCAGGCTATGGCATATCATGCATTTTGTCTGCATACGCCCGCGTTATGGTACCTGCTCTACTTGGCTGTGCTGTATCGGTTCTTCGGCTCTTTGCAATTTCTGCTACCCATCCCTACTTTCTTTGCATTCATATGCCTCCCCTTTCCCGTTTTGAGGGATTCTGCATGCTGAGTTGTCAGCTACCACCGATTGCCCTTCGTGGGTTGATTGGGTGTTGATTGCTTATCATTCGACTCAATTCACACTGCTTCCGCATTTCCCTCATTATTCTCCGCATCACCTTCCTGTATCCGTGGTTTGTTGACAGGCGGCCGTCCACTATGACTGAGTTGGGGCGTAGTCAATCCTCGTGCACATGCATCTGTGCGCGCATTGTATTACTCTCAAGCGCATCTCTTTCCTCCGCAGCGCCCGGTCCTGCTGCTGGGATGTGCATTGTACAGCCCATGTTTGCTGGGCTCCAATGTGCTTCCTCCTGACGGTGGCACACCCACTCTCGCGGTTGACATGTATTCACTCTGAGGCCGCTCCTGGGTGTGTTACAGCTGTAGTTTGGGTACAGCCTTCACGCCAGCTGACGGTTTCGCGATTCAGTATTATACTCATTTGCATGGCATTGACTAGTAATACATAGTTACCGCAGCGCAGACACTGCCGCCACGCGCCTTGGCAACACCAGGCTGTGGTTGTGGCTTTACATGCATACTATGGTATATTGTGGCTGTGGAAAGCTGATATGTATTATACTGCTCTTTTGAAAAGGCATTGTCATATTATTTCATTGTTCTGCACCTTCGCGCGGACATGTCTGGGGATTTCTGCTGTGGTTTCTCGCATTACCTTACCATTTATGTCATTATTTACATTTTTCTGCATGTTTTCTTTTGACATTCTAGGTGTCTTTTAAGCCATTGGCATGTTGCACCAGTATGACACCTGCCGTTGACAGCCTTCCGTTACTCCTATGTCATGTTTGGATATATGTAACCCGTTTTTTTGGTTTTACATTTACGTGCCCTATATGCTACCTGCGCCCTTAGAGTGGATCACTACATGCCTTCATTTGCATGGTGCAACACCGCACGTAATGGGGTGTTTAACATACCTCACATGCCATAGGCTGGCGCAACTCAGTATTGCGCCTTGCGCGTGGTACTGCGATAGGAGATGGATCGTTACCTGAATCGCTTCGGCCATGTCTCTGGCATTGTGGCAAACCTAAGCCATGCTTTGATGCGCCCTGGCGCAAGGTTCATGAATCCCGGGTTTGACATTTATTTTGGGATTTATGTATTTGGTCTTGCATGTTTTAGGTTTTGCAGAACTTATGATCTTAAGTAATTTTCCCATTCTCACTGGAAGTTTAGCACAGAAGGCTAACAGTTGGTTTTTTCTGTAGTTCAGGGTTTGAGTCCCTACTGCCTTTATTTGCTTATCTTATTAACACCTATGTAATGTGAAATGTCACATCTCTAGCAGACAACATATTTATTTATTTTATTGACATTTGATTGCACAAGGAAAGTCCGACTGAGGAAGAAGCCCATTTTCAGTGAGGCCTGGAAGAAAAAGCTCCCAAATTATTACAAAGCGACATGTGTAAGAATGATAATTTTGCAATCTTCAAAGAAAACAAAAACATTTGCAGTTTAAATAATTATAACAAATTACATGTAATATAAAAACATTGGTTAGTATCAATACAAGGTATGTGTGAATCCTTTAACATTTAGAGGAAATTTTGAGACAGTTTGTAGAAAATTAAAGATAAGATTAGTCTAATACAAATATAATTGCAATATGAAATGAGGGAAAACAGGCTTATGGTACATATTTTGAGAGAAAGTCAGGAGGATAATTAGATAGCAGTGAGGAGATAGAAGTGATGAATGGAGAGTAAGGAGGTATAAGGAATGAAAAGGTACTTGTTTCGACATTTAGGGATATAGTTTATCCTGGTTTTGAGCAAAATTAGAGCCAGATTTTAGCTAAGAAGTCTTTCAACTTGGTTTTGAAAGATGGGAGGGAGGGTATAGACCTGATGGACACAGGTAAGAAGTCCCAGGTCTCTAGCAACTTTGAGCAAGTACAGACAATGCCCACCAGAATTTTGCTAGGTTTGTAGACAGGCAGGAGTTTTTTGGACACAGGATGCGCCATGATGACCAACTGGGAATAGAGTTGTGTAGAATGTTTTTTAGTACTGGGCAGGCAGATGGATGCTGGATAATTTTTATGTGGTGAAGTTGTGTATATGTTAGTTGATGTGGCAGTTCTATCAAAATTTAGGCTTCTCAAGTGCTATACAGTGGGCATTTAGGTTCTGAAAGGGGTATGTGCTTGCAAATTTAACTTAACTTTGCTATAGTGTTGTTCAAGTTTTAATGTTTGTGGTACATTCTGGGACATTGTCACTTTGCATCATTTTACGTCGCCACGCGCCTAGCCAGGAAGGAGCTCTCAGTACTACTTTGTGGGTACTGCTGTACATACGCCTGTGGTTCCTATACTGTATGCCTACACATGTTATTCCACTCCGTCTGTCACATGTCACCTACATACACATTTTACAGTGGCACACACATTACACTCGCACAGCGGAACACACGACACCCTCACCTCACACATACACATACTGCCGCTGTCGCAGGGACGGTTGCACACAGTGCCTACGTTGCCCACATCACCGGCGGCGGTGTCTACCTCCGCACACATATCCTAAGAATATTACCCGCACATGTCCTGTTACTGTACCGTGGCCTGTCGATCATCCCGACTCACGAATATGCATTTAGGTAGGTTGACCTTTCCATGGGTGGCTTTCCCTGTTCTGTCCACCCTCCCGGATACTCGGGTTGTCGTTCACTATGTTTACTATGTAGAGATTTTGCATCTTACTTCTCTGTCACCTTGCATCCCTGTGATTCCCTGTTTTACCTGTTGTACTTTCTATCTGTGTATGTGTACATATATTTCTACGTGATATCTATCTCCATATCTGTGTATGCACATATGTACATATGTATACACCTTGCGGCGAACGTGGCAGCATACGGCTACGCCGTTTGCTGTAGGACCAGCGTCACGGTTAGTGTTGGCGTTCCATGCTCCGCTGGCTGTTGGGTGTGCAGTGTTTGGGTGCTACCTATGTTGGAGTCACACATGGGCCCGCCCATACGGTACACATTACGGGCGGCCATGTTTGTGTGCCGTCCATTTCACTGTGTGTGCAGGTAGGGAGGTGTCAGGCCATGGGGCCTACGCTGTCAGGGTATGTGCTATACGTTCCCTCTTTGCCAAGGCATAGGCATATTGGGTACGCCTCCGTTTGCCTACTGGGGCTGGCACAGTGTGTTCATGGCTGAGCGTTCTGTGCCTGTGCTTGCCTTAGCAGTTGTGGCGGGCTTGGTGGCCCTACACCATTATGTCCCTGCAGCAGCTGTTTCCGCAGGATCATATTATGTAGCATTGCACATACTATGAATATGTGGGCACATGTGCCTGGAGAGTACTGCAGGGCTCCACCAGATGTATCCAAGCAGCGGAACCGTGATTTCAACATCCCAAACACACGCTCTATGATTATTCTGGTTTGTGCGTGTGCCTCATTATGGCGGTCTTGCATGTGTGTGTGTGCATTTCTGATGGGAGTCATCATCCACGGCTCCAGTGCATAGCCAGCATCCCCCACAAGGTGTCCTTGTGTGATGTCCCCCCTGGCGAATACGTGATACAGCTGTGAGGCATGCCAGATATGGGAGTCGTGGTAGCTTCCAGGGCTGCCAGCACACACATCCATGATAATGCCCTGCGCATTGCACACGACCTGGCAATTGATGGAGGGGAATCCCTTGCGGTTTATGTAGCGTCTACCCTGCTTCCCGGGTGGTGACTTGATTTCTATGTGCATACAGTCTATCGCACCCAGTACCTCCGGGTATTGTGCCACGCGGTGGAAGTGGCGCATATTGCTAGCCAACTCCTCCTGAGATCTGGGGAAGTATATATACTCATGGGCATGTCGTAACATGGCATCCAGAAACTGGTGTAGTACCCTGGATGCTGATGCCTGTGAGATGCCCATTATATCCCCGGTTGGCCTTTGAAAGGTACCTGTTGCCAGTATAAGCAAGCTTACACATACCTTTGTGTCCACTGGGATGGGCTCCCCTCTGTTGTCTCTTGTTCTCAGGCGTGGCCGGCACAGCTCCACTATTTGCTGTAATGTGTCCCTGTCCACCCTGTAACGCTCTACTATCTCCAGGTCTTGAAGCCCCTGGTAGGTTACCCTTGGTCTGAACACTCTCCTTCTCCTCTGAGGCCTACGGTAGTTGTCAGCACCCTCCTCCACAACTCCGTCTGTCTCTGACACATGCCGATGCATCACGGCCACGGCGGCACCCAGCATATACATTTTAAATATCCCCCGTGTGTTTACACCCTAAAGTGCAGCGTTTGGGAATACGCGCTGTGTGTTGTGTGCATTCACACTTTATACTGTTGTGCTCTACACCCGGTGATGTCATTGGGTGTGTCTGTGTGGCCGTATCTGTGGATTATTTTCCGTGTTTTACCGTTGGCACTGCAACGCTGTTGCCTTTGGTGTTACATTACACTTGCCTGCATTGGTTTAGCTTTACACCTTACCTTACTGTTTCTGCACGTTGCACCTACTATTGCCTGGAGTGCATCCTGCAGGCACATGGCATATCATGCATTTTGTCTGCCGCCGCCGTTATGGTACCTCTCTACTTGGCTGTGCTGTATCGGTTCTTCGCTCTTTGCAATTCTGCTACATCCCCTACTTTCTTTGCATTCATATGCCTCCCCTTTCCCGTTTTGAGGGATTCTGCATGCTGAGTTGTCAGCTACCACCGATTGCCCTTCGTGGGTTGATTGGTGTTGATTGCTCATTACGACTCCAATTACACTGCTTCCGCATTTCCTCATATTCTCCGCATCACCTTCCTGTATCCGTGGTTGTTGACGGGGCGGCCGTCACATGACTGAGTTGGGGGACGTAGTCATCCTCGTGCACATGCATCTGTGCACGCATTGTGTACTCTCAGCGCATCTCTTTCCTCACGCGCCGGTCCTGCTGCTGGGATGTGCATTGTACAGCCCATGTTTGCTGGGCTCCAATGTGCTTCCTCCTACGGTGGCACACCCCTCTGCGATTGACATGTATTCACTCTAGGCCACTCCTCGGTGTATTACCGCTGCGCCGTTTGGTACAGCCTTACGCCAGCGGTGGTTTTGCGATTCAGTATTATCTGCCTCATTTGCATGGCATTGACTAGTAATACATGGTTACGGCGCCAGACACTGCCGCCACTCCTTGGCAACCCTTGGGCTGTGGTTGTGGCTTTACATGCATACTATGGTATATTGTGGCTGTGAAGCTGATATGTATTATACTGCTCTTTTATGACATTGTCATATTATTTCATTGTTCTGCACCTTCCGCGGACATGTCCTGGGGTTCTGCTGTGGTTTCTGCGTACATACCATTTATGTCATTATTTACATTTTCTGCATGTTTTCTTTTGACATTCTAGGTGTCTTTCGCCATTGGCATGTTGCACCAGTATGACACCTGCCGTTGACAGCCTTCCGTTACTCCTATGTCATGTTTGGATATATGTAAACCGTTTTTTTTGGTTTACATTGCCGTGCCCTTATGCTACGCCTGCGCCACTTCGTGGATCACTACATGCCTTCATTTGCATGGTGCAACACCGCACATGGGGTGTTTAACATACCTACGCCGGAGGCGGCGCAACTCAGGCGCACGCCGGTGGTGCACGTGGAATTGGATCGTACCTGAATCGCTCGGCGGCCATGTCTGGCATTGTGGCGCCTACGCCATGCGTGCGCCTGGCGCAAGGTTCATGAATCCCGGGGTTTGTTTATTTTGGGATTATGTGTTGGTCTTGCATGTTTTAGGTTTTTGCAGAACTTATGATCTTAGTAATTTTCCCATTCTCACTGGAAGTTTAGCACAGAAGGCTAACAGTTTTTTTTCTGTAGTTCAGGGTTTGAGTCCCTCTGCCTTTATTTGCTTATCTTATTAACACCTATGTAATGTGAAATGTCACATCTCTAGCAGACAACATATTTATTTATTTATTGACATTTGATTACTGAGAAAGTCCGACTGGGAAGAAGCCCATTTTCAGTGAAGGCCTGGAAGAAAAGCTCCAAATTATTACAAAACATTTAAGAATGATAATTTTGCAATCTTCAAAAAGAAAACAAAAACATTTGCAGTTTAAATAATTATAACAAATTACATGTAATATAAAAACATTGGTTAAGTATCAATACAAGGTATGTGTGAATCCTTTAACATTTAGAGAAATTTTAGACAGTTTGTAGAGAAATTAAAGATAAGTTAGTCTAATACAAATATGAATTGCAATATGAAATGAGGGAAAACAGGCTTATGGTATATTTTGAGAGAAAGTCAGGGAGGATAATTAGATAGCAGTAAGGAGATAAGTGATGAATGGAGAGTAAGGAGGTATAAGGAATGAAAAGGTACTTGTTCACATTTAGGGATATAGTTTATCCTGGTTTTGAGCAAAATTAGAGCCAGATTTTAGCTAAGAAGTCTTTCAGCTTGGTTTTGAAAGATGGGAGGGAGGGTATAGACCTGATGGACACAGGTAAGAAGTCCCAGGTCTTAGCAACTTTGAGCAAGTACAGACAATGCCCACCAGATTTGCTAGGTTTGTAGACAGGCAGGAGTTTTTGGACACAGGATCGCAATGACCAACTGGGAATAGAGTTGTGTAGAATGTTTTTTAGTACTGGGCAGGCAGATGGATGCTGGATAATTTTTATGTGGTGAGAAGTTGTGTATATGTTAGTTGATGTGGCAGTTCTATCAAATTTAGGCTTCTCAGTGCTATACAGTGGTGGGTTCTGAAAGGGGTATGTGCTGCAAATTTAGCAACTTTGCTATAGTGTTGTTCAAGTTTTAATGTTTGTGAAACCTGGAGGTTTGTAAAGAGGAGAGCACTGTAAAGAAGTGTGGGAAGGAGATAAGTAGTTACAAGTATAGCTTTAGTTGCACTGATGTGAAAATTGTTAGCTCTGTAAAGCACCCCTAGTTTATGATGAGTTTTTCTTGTACAATTTTGTATATCCGGGGTGAATGCAAGATTATCATCCACTATCACCCCTAATAGTTTGCTATGAGAAGTGACTTGAATGGTTATGTTATCAAGCGAGAGGACTTTAAATTTAGTTTTTTCATGAGATTGGGATTTGGGGTAAAAATAGTAGTTTGGTCTTTCTTGGGGTGAGTTGTGAGTTCTGAAGACATGTTTCAGTGGCTGTTAAAGCTTCCTGAGTAATTTTTTTTCGAGGTGTGCCATGTTGTTGGACATGCAAATGAGAGTGGAATCATCTGCGTATTGTATTAGGGTGGCCTGTTGTGTGGAAGTATAGAGGGTAGTGGTGAAAGTGTTAAAGATGGGGGACCAAGGATAGAGCCATGTGGTACACTGGTGGTGACTGGGAGGTAAGGAGAGAGCAGGGAGTGTCATTTTATTGACTGATACCTATTGGACAGGTAGGTTCTGAACCACAGAAGGGTGACCTGGGAGACACCTAGTGATGGCATTTGAAGTAGAGGTTTTCTGTGGCTAATTGTGTCAAAGGCTTTAGACAAGTCTAGAAATAAGGAAGAGATTAGTTTGCCATTATCCCTAGTTTTATGACAGTATCTATATAGGCTGGAAGGACAGTGCTAGTACTATGGGAAGGAGGGAACCCATGTTGTGTGGGGGATAGGAGTTCTCCCTGAAGGAGTTAGTCTAGCAATTGTTTTTGAATACATTTGTCAAGTATTTTAGTGAGAGGCGATAAGATTGCTATAAGTTTAAATTTATTAATGTCTGTTGAATTTCCTCCTTTGTGCAAAGAGATAATATGTGACTCTTTCCAGAGAAGGAACACATGGGATTCCTGGATTAACCTATTTATAAGGATTGAAATAGGATAGGCAATGCTACTGGCTGCTCTTTTTAGGTACTCACTTGGAAGGTCATCAGCTGAAGAAGAGCATGCTTTAAGTTTAAGAATAGTTTTATACAGGATGTGGGCACATGGTTGAAGGTGAAAGTGGATGTGGTGATATGTGGCTGCTGGGCAGGATTGGCATTAGATGTTGAGGAATCAGTGGTTAGAGATGCTATACAATCTATAAAATAAGAGTTGAACTGTATTTCAATTTCAAGTTGTGAGTTATCGGGGAAGGGGGATGAATTGAATTTTTGGCTAGGATGTAAGATTTCGTTAATGGATGTCCACATTTTTTAGGATTGTATTTAGTATTATTCTGAAAGTTATTATAGTATAGTTTTTTTGTCTTCATTTATTTGCTGTGAAGTACAATTGTGAAGCATTCTGAAGTTTTCAAGATATTGAGGTGTTTTATATTTTTACCATTCTTTGCATGCTTTTTTTATCTACCCACATTAGCATTCTACCCTTTTTGGTTAGCCAAATTACATTATTTGTTTTCAGTCTCTTCCTTCTAGGAGGTTCAAGGCTATTTAGGATATTTAGAGAAGTTTATTGAATTCAATTACAGCATCATTTAAGGATAAGATTTTTAGGAAATTCCAGTTAATAGATGATAGTGTAGTAATGACCATTTCTCGGTTAAACTTGGAAAGGTTGCATGTTGTTTTATAAATATGCTGTTTAACTGGATGTGTGAGATGTCTAGTCATGTAGATTGGAAGATGATCAGTGAGAAAGTCTTGACATTGTACCTGTGGTGGAGTATTTGCAAGGGTCTGATACTAGAATCCAATCTAATAGTGAATTTGATGTCTTGCTGTAATGTATGGGACTATTAATTAGTTGTGTGAAACCATACAAGTTCATGTTAGATGAAGGGGAGTTAGAGTTTATTTCCAACCAATTGGCATTCACATCGCCTAGTAATATTTTTTCTTGTGGAAATGTTATGGGTATCCGATGTAAGATATCTTACAGTATAGCTGTATTGTTGCCAGGAGGGATATAAAGGGCAGTAATACATATTTGTTTATAATTGTTTATTTTGAATAAAGCAAAGAGAAGCTCTGCTGAACTGAATTTTGGTGTTTGTTTGCTGTAAGGGGAAATGTGGTAGGTATTGGAAAATATCAAAGCAATACCACCACCTTTCCTCTTTATATGGATATTACGGATGATATTATACCCAGGAGGTATAACTCCAAAGTCATTTATGCTGGGTTTAAGCCAGGTTTCAGTTACAGCAAGACCATTAGGCTTATGTTGAGTAATCCAGGAATGTACTTCATCAGTTTTATTTCTTATAATTCTAACATTTATTGCAGCAAGGATTAGATCATCAGGGTGGGGACTGGCTGTTTTTGGTTTACAGAAGTGAGGCCAGGATAGGGTGCATATTTCCTCAAACGATTTTAGCATACTGGGGAATTATGCATACTTGTTTTTTTTTAAAGGATTCTTGCACTTAATTTTGTTTTGTTTTGAGTTGAAGTGCAATTAATCAGCCTGTATTTGGAATAAAGGTGTTTGGCAAAATTAAACAGGTTTGGTGCAATATGTGGATAGTGTAAAGAGGAAATATGGATAGCTTGTTGGAATAGTTGGAGAGATGTTGTGAGATATTATTGAGTCGTGGTTGGATGAAAGATGGCACAGTAGGAGGAGAAGAATAGAGGATGGGCTGAAGAGTAGCATAATTAAGTACAGGAATATGTATTTTATAGATGTCAGGTGATGGGGAAGTAGCAATGAAGAAGGAGACAAGAAGTTACAGGACAGTAGGAGATCCATTAATGGTGTATTCTGAAAGCTGGAAGAGGATAGGTAAGGAGAGAAGTGTTTTCTATAAATGAAGAAAGGGGAATCAAAAGCTAGAGTATAATGATGTAGTCAAAATAAGAAAAAATGAGGATGTATTTAGGAAAAACAAAAGGTACATTGTGGAATAGATAGGTACTATTAGGGAGGGTTGTGATTATACATGGATATAGTGCAAAGCAGTATGGGAGGTAGAAAGATAGTTTGAATGGGGTTAAAAATTAAATAGAGATAGGGAAGTAGGAAAAAGAAACAGAAGTGTATGTATGTATTTATTTGACATTTGTTAACGGGGATAGTCCATCTGAGCAAAAGCCTTTTTTCAGAGGAGGCTCGGGGAGAAAAGCTACACAGTACAAGTAAGCAAGACAAATTTACAAAATTGAAGACGAATACAGGGAAATATACAGTAAAACAGTTAAGCAAATGTAGATAAAGCTCCACAGTACAATATAGTAAGATGCATTATAACATTGAAGGAAAAACATAGCAAAGAAATATACAATAAAATATTTGAATGAATTTACATTACACATTGGGTTATCTTCAGAGGGTAATTGTACAATACAGAGCAGTTGTTAACTGAGTTATGGTAGCAGGGAAGGGAGGAATAGAGTGGATAGTGATAAAGAAAGGGTTGGATTCATCTGGGATGATTACAGAGGCAAACCCATGTGCTATTAAGATACCTTTTGAGAGTTCTCTTCAATTTACGGATGTAAGAAATGCTTCTCAGGGTCATGAGGAGCTTCTTCCATGCAAGAGCAGGAAAGCAGCTGTAGAGATTCTGTCCAATAGATTTTTTTAGGTTTGTGAATTTGTAAGAGACATTGGTTAGAACTTTTGAGGGATTGAGGGGGCATATATAGGGAGACAAGTGAATAAATGCTATTGCAAGAGATGTGCTTATTCAAAATAGTATGTGTAATGAGAAGTTGGGTAGATAAGAATTAGTTAGGAAACTCTAGCCAGTTGAGTATCTGTAAAGTGTGACAGTGGTTTGATCTTGATGGCAGATTGGCTGCAAATCTAGCAGCTTTGTTGTAGGCGGTTTCAAGTTTGGAAATTAGTGAGGACTGTAAGTTGGTTAAAATTTGCAAGCTGTAAAGGAGATTGGGGAGAAGGTAAGCTTGAGCTAGTGATATCCTGGAGATGGGTGTGAGGAACCTTTTGTTCCTATAGAGTAAACCAAGCTTTTGGTGGGTTTTCTTGATGCAGTTAAGTACATGAAGGTCAAATTTTAGTTGATCGTCCACTATAACTCTAAGCAGTTTAGTGTGTGATTCAGCTATGATCATAGTGTTGTTGAGGGAAGACATTGTGAATGAAGATTTAAGATGGTAAAGGGATTTTGGGAGGAAGAGAAGACGTTTTGTCTTTTTAGGGTTTAGTATGAGTTGGTGCCATGTTTCACTGAGATTGAAAGATGTTTGTGTCAGGGTTAGCAGGTCAGTAGGAATGTCAGGTATTATAGACAAGCTCACCAGCCTGAACATAAACCCCTACATCATGAGATGGGTTGCCAACTGGCTCACGGACAGAACCCATATGGTAAGAGTTGCGAGAGCTAGGTCTGACTCTAAACCAGTTACAAGTGGCATTCCCCAGGGCTCAGTGCTAGGACCCCTCCTGTTTGGCATATACTTCTGAGGTACAGGCAAGCACAGGAGGACTATGGCTGACCATGTTCACAGACGAATGCAAACTAGGGGCTATAATTGACTCTCCAGCTGACACAAACATCCTCCAAAAGGGTCTCACTGAGACAGATAACTGGTGTCAAGACCATGACCTCAAGCTAAATGCCAAAAAGTGCATAGTCATCCCCTTTGGAAAAAACAAAGTACCCACAAACTACCACATAGGTGGTAGCCCCTTAAATACAGAAGACGTAATAAGGGATCTGGGGACCCAAGTAGATAGTAACCTCTCCTTTGATAATCACATTGCCAAAGTGGTTAGAAAATCCTTCTATGTGGCCCACCTAATCACAAAAAGGTTTGCATCCAGATCGAAAGATGTCATTGGGCCCCTCTATGCATCACTCATCAGACCCATCATAGAGTACAATGCCCCATTTGGGATGTACCTTACAAGACACCTGCAACAACTGGAAGGACCACAGAAGTACCTCACCAAGAGGATCACTGGCCTCAAGCAGATGCCCTATGCAGCTCGACTGAAGAAACTCCAGCTGTACTCGGTTGCATACCGCCTACTCAGAGGTGATCTCTGCCTGACGTGCAAGGCCATGTCCAACCCAGAATTGATGGACATGCTCCACCTAAAGAAAACCATATCCCATCAAGCCACACACTCCAGGGATCTAAACCTCACCACAATAAATAGGACATGCTGGAGGGATAGATTCCTGTCCCAGAGACTTCCCATGCTCTGGAACAAGATTCCAGTCTATAAGATAAAAAACAATAGTGCCACTGTGGAAGTAAAGGTACCAGTGGAAGTGAACAAATAAAGTAGAACAATCCAATAAATCCACTTAACCTCCAAGGCAGCTATAATAAAACTTTTAATTAGCATACGGTAAGCCCTTTCATGCCCCACTGAGCACTTCTTCAGACCACATAAACATTTTAAAATAACATCCTTATATACATTACTCTATTTCAAAAACACCTATCATATAAAGGCATCAATAAAATCACTTAAACAATCTCTGCCCTCTTAAAAAAGGTTTTAAAGGAACTGGACCATTTAGCCCTGGTAGCGCATCACTATGTAACCTGATAATCCAATTAGTCTCCCTTTGTTCAAGGATATTATTACAGTCTCCTAATTTCATATTAGTTGTAATCTGTTCTAACACTTTGAATTTGAACATGTGGGTAGGGTCATTATTCATTACATGAGTAGCCAGGACATTTCTAGGATCGGACTTCTTGATGGCTAGTAGGTTCATAGGTTTATAGATTAGTACTAAGCTAACTGCCCTTGCGAGCCATTTTAAGCCTAACCAATTATCCTTTGCGAGACTCAAACCCTACACCTTGTGTTTGTAATGCAAACACCTTAACCATTAGGCCACCCTCCCAACCCATATAAAATATATAAATCTTCATATATGTAAAGCTCTTTCCAGTGGTGAGAATCAAACCTTGCAACTTGTGGTTGAAAAGCATACACCTTAACCACTGTACCATTTGGCCTTCCAGGTAGATATTCACGTGTCCTATCTTTCAATTGCCTCTTGGTCTTACCTATATAGGAACTACAGCATAGTTGGCAGGTTGCCAATTAGACCACAAAGGTACTATTACAGTTGGTTTTGAAATGACTAGAATATTCAAAATGTGTGACAGGATGTATAAAAAAGGGATGCGTATCTATGTATTGCAACTTCCACATGCTGATGTAAAACCATCTCATTCATTAGTATGAGTATCTGATTTATTATAGCATAACATGCCTTTCAGATTATGTTTGTTCTAAATCGTTTATACATCCTGTCACACATTTTGAATATTCTAGTCACTTCAAAACCTACTGTAATAGTACCTTTGTGGTTTATTTGGCAACCTGCCAAATATGCTGTAGTTTCTATGTAGGTAAGACCAAGAGGCAATTGAAAGATAGGATACGTGAACATCTACTAGCTGATCCTAGAAATGCCCTGGCTACTCATGTAATGAATAATGACCCTACCCACATGTTCAAATTCAAAGTGTTAGAACAGATTACAACTAATATGAGATTAGGAGACTCTAATAATATCCTTGAACAAAGGGAGACTAATTGGATTATCAGGTTACATAGTGATGCACTACCAGGGCTAAATGGTCTAGGTCCTTTAAAACCTTTTTTAAGAAGGTGGAGATTGTTTAAGTGATTTTATTGATGCCTTTATATGATAGGTGTTTTTGAAATAGAGTAATGTATATTAGGATGTTATTTTAATATGTTTATGTAGTCTGAAGAAGTGCTCAGTGGGGCATGAAAGCGCTTACTGTATACTAATTAAAAGTTTTATTATATCTGCCTTGGAGGTCGAGTGGATTTATTGGATTGTTCTAAGATTCCAATCTACATTAGGCAGAGCTCCTCGCTAACCCTTTTCAAAAGAAATCTTGACGAGTGGATGGGAAACAGAAAGTTTACCCCAGGAATCACTTCAATGGCTCTGCTGGACAGAGGTACAGGGAACTAATCTAAGGGGGCAGCGAAAGCCAACACATTCCGGCTAGGCTTATAAATGCCTTCGGGCAGATAGCCTAGTACCTACCTATGAACCTATGAACCTAAATGATGGTGGAGTCATCTGCATACTGTATGAGGGAAGTCTGAGGACAGGATGTGTGAAGTTGGTTAGTAAAAATGTTAAAAAGGAGGAGGCCTAAAATAGAGCCTTGTGGGACACCTATTTAGATGGGGAGAAAAGGAGAAAGAGTAGAGGGCCATTTCACAGATTACAGTCTGTCTGTGAGGGAGCTATTGAACCAGGAGATAGTTGCTGAGGAAAGGTTGAGTTGAGAGAGTTTGGAGAGGAGAATGGGGTGAGAGACAGTGTCAAAGGCTTTGGAGAGATCAAAAATATGTATGACACTAGTTTATCATTGTCTGTAGCTAGAGAGATGGACTTAGTAAAGGAAATAAGTGCAGTAGAGGTGCTGTGGTGGAGGCAGAAGCCATGTTGAGTGGATGTAATTAGGTTTTTCACGAGTAAGATAAGCTGAGATTTGTTTATAAACACAGTGCTCAAGAATTTTGGAGAGGGGAGACAGAGTATGGCAATAGGTTGATAATTAGAGACCTCAGTAGAATTTCCACCTTTGTGGATTGGTATAGTGTGGAACTATTTCCAGAGGGCAGAAACAGTGAATTCACTAATTGAGCAGTTTATGAAGATGGAGACAGGATTTGCTATGGAGTCAGCAGAAGCTTTTAGGAAGAGAGGTTTGATAAGAAGTTTTTTTGATGTAGCTGTTTGGAGTGGGGTTTAGTGAGAAAGGACTGTTTTGCAGTTGGGGGTGGTAGGGGGTGTGGTGTTGGTTGGGTGGACAGTTTGCATAAGTTTGCTGATGGTATCTATGAAGTATGAATTGAAAATTGAAGTAGTTACAAGGGGTGTGTTATTGGGGCAGGGGTTGGGAATTGAAGGATTTCCTGGGTGGAGAATTTTGTTGACAGTATTCCAAAATGTTTTAGGGTTTCTGGGTTCAGTATCTTGGGGTCAGAGGTAGTAGTTCTTTTTGTCAGAGTTTGTGTTTTGGATACATTTTGGAGTTCCCTGTATTGTTGGTAGTGTGTGGGAGATTTGATCTTAGTCCAGAGTTTCCAGGTACAATCTCTGTTATGGATAAGAGACTGAGTAAAGTTGGAAAGCCAAGGGGAACACTGTGATTTGACTCTGACAATTCTGGGAGGGGAAGTGGAGTTTAGAATATTTAGGAAGATGCAGTTGAATTTAAGGACAGCTTCATCTAGAGGTAGGGAAGAGAGGAAAGACCAGTGAATAGCAAAGAGAGAATTACTGAATGTATCCGGGTTAAAGTTGGTTAGCATTCAGCACTCTTTAAATTTAAGAGATCTAGAGAGGTAGAGGGAAAATCTTTGACATGTAGAGGGGAGTGGTAACTGATTGAGTGTGGTAGAGATTCAGGGTTGTGAAATAGTCAGGCTTAGAGACAAGTATCCAGTCCAAGATAGAGCAGGTATTTGTGGGTTTATGAAGAAAAGTGGATGAAGGGATAAGTTGGGTTATCAGTATAGGTTTTTGCTGGTGGTGGAAGAGTTAGAGGTGAGGGTGAGCCAATTGATGTTAACATCACCTAATATTTTTGTTTCATTATGTGTATAGAAGTAGTAAGGTCATTTGGGGAGGGTTTTTGAATGAGCCACAAGTGAATTGTGTATGTAGGAAGTATAATAGCAGCATAAGAGGAGGTTGGTGGTAATTGGGGCTAGGAGAGTGAAGTGAAGCCGAGTGGGCTTCCCATCTTCAGGTAAATTTTTAATTGAGAACAATCAGTTTATAGCTTGAACAAAGCAATTAACAAAGAGATGCAAGTAAAGCAGGCTGTCTGTCATTTCCTGAAACTAAATAACTGGCATATGCAGTATAGTCTACAGGTCAAGCAAAAGGTGACATAGGTCAGCATAGTAAGATGTCCTTAGAGTGCATAGACTATTTGATGGAGACTTTCAGGGATGTATTTAATTGATTGGTTCTTCATGATAAATATGCTTGCATTGAACAATGACAAAATTCTAAGTTAACTTATAGAAGTAATGCCTTGTGGTAGAGCCCCTGCAATATATCCTTGCATTCTAGAGAATTTTCTAAAAATTCAATTTAAAAAAGCATAAGATAAAGAAATATTAATATTCTGTGAACAGTAAAAGCTATTAAAACAATACAAATAGTAATGTTATCAGTAATAAGTATTCTTTACAGTGATAATAGATAGTGCATTCAAAGTCTTTCCATACATTATATAATATAATGTACACAAACTCAGAATTATATTTGTTGCTAATCTTTCACAAACAAGTTTCCTAGACCATTTCCAAGATATGACATATATTGTTAGAGTACTTTTGTTAAGCAGATAGAGGGTGGTATTCGTAGTCCTGAGGTTTGCACTTTTATATAGGGGAATCTTTATGTGGCAATCCTGTTGTTTTCTTTTAAGAATGGAAAGGGGAAGATAGGAAAGACTGAAAAAGAGAAGACATAACAAAGAAGGAAACATAGAAGGAAAACATCAAGAGGGTTGTGCTGGAGGAGCTGGAAGAGGAGAGGTATTGTGTTTTTGGTGGGGGATAGACCACCTTATTTTTTCAGATGTTTTTTATATAGAAGGAGAGTTTAGGTGAGAAGTAGTTAAAAGGGTGTAGAGGAGAGGATAAGGGTTCATAAGGTCATAGGTAGGTACTAGGCTATCGGCCCAAGGGCCTAAGTAAGCCTAGCCAACAAGGTTCCCTGGCTTTCGCCACCCAAGAAAGTTAATTTCCTATGTCCCTGTCGAGCAGAGACACAGAAGTGATCCCCAGGGTGTATTTCCTATTTCCCATCCAATCATCAAGATTTTTCTTGAAGAGTGCTAATGAGGAACTTTGCTTGACATAGATGGGGAGCTTCTTCCTGAGTATGGGAAGTCTCTGGGACAGGAATCTATCCCTCCAGCATCTCCTGTTTATTGTGGTGACAAGGTTTGGGTCCCTAGAGCATGTAGCTTGGAGGGATTGGGATTTTTTTAGATGTAGCATGTCCACCAGCTCTGGGTTTGACATAGCTTTATATGTTAGGCAGAGATCACCTCGGAGTAGGCGGTATGTCATGGAGTAAAGCTGGAGTTTTTTGAGATGGTCAGTGTAGGGCATCTGTTTGAGGCCAGTAATCCTCTTTGTGAGGTACTTCTGTGGCCTTTCCAGCTGCTGCAGATGTCTTGTGAGGTACATTCCAAAAGGGGCATTGTACTCTATAATAGATTTAATGAGTGTCAAGTAGAGGGAAACAATGACCTCTTTTTTTCCTGGATGAGAACCCTTTTGTGATGATGGGTAGGAGAGAATGATGACGAGGTCAGCCCAGGATGAACCCCCAGCCGACAGGAATTCAAACATTTTCACGACCTGATAGTGTTGCAGTGGAGGACTCCGATGTTGTTGTGGCAAGAGCCTGTGATGGTGCAGTGGTCAAAACCAAATGGGGCAGCGAGTTTTTAACCCACTGAAGATCATCCAGGACTGACTGAAGACATCTCTCCAGTACCTGCTCCACCATATCCTCAACCAAGTCCTGAATCCCACAGTGACTGAAACTTGTCAGGCTGCCACATGTCTGGGTACCTAAAGGACCAGTGCCACCACCCCAACCCTGTGAGGATGCTCCTGAATGGACAGAGGCTAAACATTCCTTGACCTGGGAGGCACGATGTTTGGCTGCTCCTAATTATTTTGGACCTATATAAAAATGAACAGAAATGGGAGAGAAAGAAAATAAAGAAGGACAAAGGAATGCATAATTAAAACAATAAAAACAGAGAAAGAGACGGAGAGACAAACAAGAAATGGAGGCAATAAATAGACTTATAATGTAATACGTCAGTGCAATTTTTATTAACACTTTTTTTTTTAATTTTTATTAAAACTTTATTGAAATAGAGAAACATTCCAGGAAATGCTTCTGGAAACATGGGAATTCTGGAAACATGGGAACAATCAGTATATTGGTATCAAGTAGTGCTGAGTTTATATTTGCAGTCTGCTAATACTAATGAAGTATGCTGATTTAAATTAAGAAATGGTAGTACATTTGAAATTTCTGCCTGATATGGAAATTGCTGCAATACTGTACTGAAATCACTTTACTCCTTTTATTATCATTGTATATAAATTATTGCTGCAGTTATACTAACAAAATCAGATAAAAAGAAACAAAACTTTTATTACTTAACATTTACTTTATAAGTGGCATTTGTTTTTTGGCATACTTTTGAGAACCCTCACCAGTCTTCTCCTCTGCTGGGTTGAATTATATTCAGTTTCCTAATCAGCTGCATAGAGAACATAAAAAAGAATGGTTGTTTAGCTGTCTCAGATTTTTGTCCCTTAATATTTCTAACATGATTATTTGTACTACTAAGCAAGACATTGTACTTTTTCTTGAGCTCGGGCAGTATGTGTGCTTATTTCTTTAAATATTCATTGTCATTTTTGAAATATGCTATAATTTATTAAGCATTGAAACAGTAAAGTACTGATTCTGATACATTTATTACAGCTAATCCATTTGTGCTAATATATTTTCTTTAATGCAAGTTGAAGTGGTAGGAGTGCATCTTCTATGAAATTGTTAAATTTTTATATCTATGCACAGCTTGTCTTTAGTGTTTTCTGCAATGTTTGCATACACTGGAAGTGCAGGTTATGTTTTCCACTATGCTTTGCATAGTTAAATTGCACTTTTAAGTATTATAATGTGAATTCTTTTTAAGTAACACAGTTTTACCTTCCTCCCCAAAAGCAGAAGCTGTACAATCATAAAATGTAAAATTTTAAAGTAAGTTTTAACATCTTTCCAACCAACTTTCATTAAACAAAAACATATTTTACCATTCTGGTATTATAGACAAGCTCACCAGCCTGAACATAACCCCCCCACATCACAAGATGGGTTGACAACTGGCTCACGGACAGAATCCACATGGTGAGAGTTGAGGGAGCTAGGTCCAACTCAAAACTGGTTACATGTAGCGTTCCCCAGGGCTCAGTCCTAGGACTCCTCCTGTTCGGCATATACTTCTCAGAGGTACAGGCAAGCACAGGAGGACTATAGCTGACCAAGTTCACAGACAATGGCAGACTAGGGGCTATAATTGACTCTCCAGCTGACACAGACATCCTCCAAAAGGGTTTCACTGATACAGATACCTGGTGTCAAAATCATGGCCTCAAGCTAAATGCCAAAAAGTAGTCATCCCGTTTGGAAAAATCAATGTACCCACAAACTACCACATAGGTGGTAGTCCCCTAAATATGGAAGATGTAATAAGGGATCTGGGGACCCAAGTAGATAGTAATCTCTCCTTTGATAATCACGTTGCCAAAGTGGTTAGAAAATCCTTCTATGTGACCCACCTAATCGCAAAAGGGTTCACATCCATATCATAAGAGGTCATTGTGCCCCTCTATTCATCACTCATCACACCCATCATAGAGTACAACACCCCATTTGGGATGTACCTTACAAGACACCTTCAACAGCTGGAAAGACCACAGAAGTACCTCACCAAGGGGATCACTGGCCTCAAACAGATGCCCTATGCAGTTCAACTGATGAAACTCCAGCTGTACTCAGTTGCATACCGCCTACTCAGAGGTTATCTCTGCCTGACATACAAGGCCATGTCCAACCCAGAATTGATGGACATGCTCCACCTAAAGAAAACCATATCCCCTTGAGCCACAGGCTCTATGGATCTAAACCTCACCACAACAATAAATAGGATGTGCTGGAGGGATAGATTCCTGTCCTAGAGACTTCCCATGCTTTGGAACAAGATTCCAACCTACATTAGGCAGAGCTCCTCGCTAACACTCTTCAAGAGAAACCTTGATGAGTGGATGGGAAATAGAAAGTTTACCCCGGGGATCACTTCAGTGGCTCTGCTGGACAGAGGCACAGGGAACTAATCTAAAGGGGCGGCAAAAGCCAACACATTCTGGCTAGGGTTATAAATGCCTTTGGGCAGATAGCCTAGTACCTACCTATGAACCTGTTTACTGTTACAGATGGATGCAGTACATATAGTTTATTACAATGTGTGTTTTGATAATTTACTGTTTAATAAGTGTAAGCATATATGGGGTTATGTAGAAATGTATACAGAAGTAATAAAACTAGTTGTTTCTCATTAAACAATGTGCTAGTTATTCATTTGTTACTTTAACCCCCACCCTCTTCCCCAACATTCACTCTGACTAGGGTGTGGTCACTGACTGAGTTCAGTCATCTTTTACAAGAGGTTAATAATGTGGAAGAAATGACTGTGTTAAAAAATATCATAGTAATAAAATATTTTCTGGCCTATACAAACAAAATACTTTATTTACAAAAAAATGCCTGCATACAGTACAAGTAATAACTAAGCTATTATACAATGACTGGCCATTAATATTCCAAAACGTGCATGCTAATTGACCAGCCCAACCAGCATGCCCATTGTAAATCTCAGAATATACCAACAGAAAAAGGTCCGGTCACCCGGACTTCTTTCCATTCATATATTCTATAACTTTTATTTATTTTTTCAATAAAAACTAAAAAAAATGTAAAGTCCGTACTCCGGACATACCAGAGAGGCAGTATGGAGGAAATACAAAGAGAATCAGGTACGTTATTTAAAACTAAAGACTTTCCTCCATTCAGTCTCTCTCCTACCCCTAAAGTAGCCAAAACTTTTATTTTAATTAAAAAAAAAAAAAAAAAAAAAAAAAAAAAAAGAAACAAAAATGGAGCAACGGAGACTTTCTTTTCTCTGTTGCTCCCTTTTCAAAGCATTGATGTACTGGGTATGCGTGGGAATGCAAGCCCCATATGCACCCGCAGTACATCAAAACAAGGCAGCAAGATACCACCAGCCATGGAAGGACAGTATGATGCCATTATACAAAGGCATTATTTAAGAAAAGTAAGTATTTTTATTTTAAATAATGTCATTGTATAATAGCAATAACCAACTCAGTGATTGTGGTATATTGAAATTTACCCACAGTTAGCTTTATTTAATCACTTGGGCTTTTCCCTCATGATCAAACCACTCCAACCATGGGTAAATCTTCAATATACCACACCACGTCATCAGTTATTGCTTAAATATCTACTGTACATGAAATTATTCTGTAATGAAAATATACTTTTTGTTTGTGTATACATATGTGGCGAGGTGAGGTATGGCCATCTGTGCCAGGAAGAACAGGGCAGTACATATGTAATATATGCCAACATAGCTAGAGTTTTGTAAATAATTTTGTGTCATTTGACTATCACACTGACTTAAACAGATGCTTATGTTAAAGATGTATCAAAGGTGTTATTATAACTGATTAAATGTATATGTTTAAACAAAGAAGTCTGGAAGGGAAATACTGCAACAGATCTTAGCGAAGCTCTGGGTGTGTATTATACCAGAGTCAGGTGATCAAATGTGATGTCTTTCTGTAACCAGCACTGAGAGGATGGAACTCTTACAGCAGCTTGTTTTGTTTTGTTTTGTTTGGAACCTGATATAAAAATCTATGACAGTTATCGCAGTCAGTTCATTTAGTTAGTTGAGTTCAGTAGTTGTTGTTCAGTTCAGTCTGTTAGAAGCTCATCGCCTTGTCTTGTGGAAGTAAACATCTCAGCATCTAATCTTGCATTTCTGTATTAAGTTAGCAAGGGAACAGTTATTCTTTAGACAGTCAATAAATACAGTGAGATTAGTTAAGCAGTGTTTTTCTGTATCTGTTTGAATCTGTCCAACTGTTATTTTTATTTCTCCTGTGATTGAAGCTCTGATGTTAATTGTACTTAGATATTTAGTATTCTCATGTTTTCTATTTTGTTATTTATTATTAAATATGTTTTATATCTTTCATTGTTGCTGGTCTTTTAGAGAATATGTTTAACACCTTGAGAGTATTTGTGGTTATTTTAGTGATGCTTTGGTCACTCCAAAAAGCCTGGCTGCTTTGGTTACACCCTACCATTTTTGTTAGTATTGATTTTACTCAGTATAACTGAATACCCTCATAAGGGTCTGTCAGTGGTTGACTGGTGGCAGTGAGGTTACCTTATAGTCTGGGCAGAAAGGGTACAGCTAGTAGATCTGTACCATCCTTTCCCAGGAGTGTGTGTGTGTGTGTGTGTGTGTGTGTGTGTGTGTGTGTGTGTGTGTGTGTGTGTGTGTGTGTGTGTGTGTGTGTGTGTGTGTGTGTGTGAAAGTCAAATACCCAGGTGTGGGTGTGTCAGCTACTTGAAACTGGGATACAGTGCTCCAAAATGAGTATTTTTTGGGATCTGGAGAGACAAAGTCCAGTCCCAGATCTGGAGCATGTTCCCTGTGTGCTTTTGAGGAAATTGTACTTGATGCGGAGATCTGCATCTTAAAATACAGTGTAAATCCATTCCTGTTTTTAGTGACCATCTCTCACTGGAGTCAGTGGTGAGGATGGAGGCTGCTTGATTGCTGGCCCAGGGTAGAGAGAGGCTATTGCAACATACATACATTTATATAGATGAATAAAAATAATTGTTAAGTATACTCATGCAGATGTGCATCTATATTTTACATATATATGTATACTTGCATATATTTATTTACTGATACATATACATTTGTATTTAGACACACACGTGTGTCATCACATAATAAACCTCCTATGTTCATACACAGATGCATTTCTGTATAGATACGTTTATGCCTACTCATCCATTTCAGTTGCATATAGATACATATTTACAGTTATATATACATTTCTTCTAGCATAAACCTTCAGTTATGCAATATTTATATAATATTTTTAAAGCTATGTTTGATATGATGTTTAAAAAGTAGAAATATTTACTATAGAACATGGGCCTTCTTGCCATCAACTGATCTACCCATTCGGCCAGCTGGTCAGGCCTACATTTCTGTAGGTCATAGTACCTCTTTTGAAACTGGGGACCAGACTGGATGACCCCTGTTAGGGATGTGAGGTGCCCACCCAGCTCTTGCCAGATGTCAGTTTCCTTCCAGTCCATCTCACAAACACAGGATTTGATCATAACCAGGTATGAATTCCTAAAGGAAAACTTGACCTTCCCTGCAGTTTAACTCAACTATTAGGTTGCTTTTCCCCCTACTGTATGGTTCCAGTATCATGTAGAAACCAGGAAACCTGCTCGTACTTTATTAAACTTTCACTTCCTTATCTTGGAATCAAAGGAAAGGAAAGTTTAACTTCTCACATAATTTGCAGAGGAATTTGTCTCTGCTTTCATGACATACTGCAGACAAAGAGAAATCTGTAGTTTACCCTGTCAAGTACTGGTGACAATCTTATATGGGTAATTAGTCCTGCTGATGTCAGGAGCTCAGCAACTGCTATAAGAAAAAAGATAGAGAGGTGTGAAACTGTTTTCCACTGTCTTTACTGCAGAGAGGAAGACAGTAGAAAACAGTGTCCTTATTGCAGGGAGAAAGAGAACTGACATTGATTCACAGCTGCTTCCATTGTAAGCATGCATTTTATAGCAAAACAGAACAATTAGATCAGTCAGTGGTTCAAAGGCAGTTGTCACCTCATTTGACAAATTTACACAGGCAGCATCACAATATTGAAATGCTAAGCTTTAAACTTTAAATATGTGTTGCTTATAATACTTTACATTTTAAGATAACGTAACATGTAGTATTAAAGATGTCTATGACATTTAAAGAAAAGTCAGAAAATACTGTTTCTTGTATCTACACAATTTTATGACCTCCCACCACAATAGGACAAAACTGTCCAAATCAGGACTTCTCTGCTGGAAGTGAGACAGGTGATAACCTTATCAACTAGGTGCACTAATACTGTTTATAAAAAGGTCTTTTATGCTTTTTTGTGACATCCTTCCAGAGGAAGATGAATATCTGGTGCACAGATCCTTAGGAAGAGACATCTTCCACTGAGTTTGTGCCAGTCCTTACACAAGTGGAATGCACAAGCATTTTCTAGTCAACAAGAGAAACATAACAATTGACAGTAATGATGTAATGATATACAGCTGAATTTACTTTAGCTTGCATGTGCTATGTGCCCTTTCATTAAAACATTAGGAAATGTAAATCTGAATTACTTTAACTATCTATGTATATGAATAAATGAATAAATGAAAATAAAAATCTTTCCACTGCTGGCACTTTTTCAGTAGCAACTGTCAATTACACGTGAAACTGCAAGGATCCCTCAGAGTAGTGACAGCTGTGACACCTGAGGAAAAAGTGTGTCCCCCGGATTCATGAAGCTCGGTGCAAGGCCAGTGTAAGGCTTGCGCCGGCCGTGCAGCATACAACTGGCATAGCAGTGCCACATGCATAGTAATAAGTGTGCGCTGCAACCACAACCACGTGCATAGGGCACGTGCGCGAGTCCAGGGAGCCTAACTAGGATGCGCTCAGAGGCGTGGCCAAGCCGGCAGGCGATAAGCAACCAAAAGTGCTGACTCTCACAGGCCGCCTGCAATAGTAACCGCACCTACCAGTGTACGTGGACAATGAAACATATGCAGAGTATGCAACATAGTACCCGCCCACACAATATGGAGAACCAAACATAAATGCATGAAGTACAAAACGTTCCCATTCATGGAACAAAGGATACTTGGAATACCGTGTCCATCACACATTGCACTGTCAGCAGTCATACCCAGTGGAGGTGTACTGCATCATGTCAGTGCGCCGCAACTACACATGACTAGCCCCATGGGCATGGTCACCAGCAGTCCCACAGTGGTAGTGATAGTACACAGCTGGGCAGTCGTGGCCATACAAAAACCAGAAAGAAACTAGACATCCCAAACACACACAAACATGTGTATAGTAAAATGTGCTAGACACAGCAACATAACCGTCACATACACATAGGATGGCGTATGCTGAACTGGAATATCCACAAGCAGAACCCATGCATGCAAATGTAATACACAACAACCCCGTCATAGCACGTAACCCGCACCCATGTCCGAATGTCCACCTAATCCAGCTAGCAGCCTTACACAGCTGCACACCTACACAGAGCGGGTATACCCCATATGTAGTAGGACGTAATGTCCTAGGCAGTGACAGGCGTGCAAATGTGTACCTCACATGTCATCATCCCATCCCAGGTACTGAAGTCCAAATGGCTGCATGTGAATGTGTCGGCAGAATGTGTACATCCCGCGTGTGTTTAGTGACCTGTGGAAACCCCATAGGTGTTCACACGCCACGGTGACCATAACTGTACACAGCAGGACAAAGCAGTATGTGCAGCCATGGTACTGATGATTAGCTATGCAGACATGCCAAACACAATACACAGGGCGTAACAGCCGTCCACCGAGCAGGTCACCCCAGCAGGGTTGCCACATGCACAGATTGTCAAGGTGGGGCATCACCCGTAGATATGTGTGGTTCTGTATGGTAAAACACCCACGGCCAATGCAAAGGCTAGAATAACACGTATATGCCAGAATGAACGGTTATTTCATAGCATGTGAATAGCTTAAGCTAGCCAATATAATAGTCATGTGTACCAGATACGAAATGCCTGTAACATGCAAGTAGTAAGGAAGGTTGGAAATACACGACTGCGTTAATATCACAGGACATATGGCACATGCAAGTGTCGACGCAGGACACAAATGTCCATAATGGGGCCCCCCGCACAGAGGAACAAGTGCCAACCCCAACCCCCACCGACGTATCAGCAGTATAAATATAACCCAATGACACACCAACACCACCGTCCAACCCATGACAGCAACAAAAGCTGGACAAAGACTAACACGATGCGTGCACAAATAGGGACACATGTAATCGGTGCCCACTCAACCGTCAACAGGCCACCGAATAATAGTATGTACATACGCATGAAATGCTGCGAAGGATGTGTGTTAGTCCCCAGTATCACAGAGGTACGTACACATATACACTGTAACCAACCGTCACATATGTTCACTGTACACAGCATACCTGCAGGTAATACATAGTCCAGTCATGTGCTACATAAATATCCACGTATGAATGATGACAGGGGATAGACAATTGTGAATGGGAACAACGCACAACAGGGAATATGTATGATAACCGGCACCACCCACAGCATTGTATGCCAACAGCATAAGCCATTGTCGGTTGTCCAAACACCCGTGTCTGTGAACACGGAGTGGGTATTATAGCAATAACCCACGCATGGGTGTGGGTAATGCTGGATATACCCACGGTTGGCGTGGTGCGGTCCCGAGGGTGAAGTGCGAGGGACCAAACAAAGGCAACCGTGGGTAAATACAGCATTACCTACACCCAGAAGTGGGTCATTGCTATTATACCATGACACCATTTAAGAAAATAAACTATTAATTCCCCCACATAATGGCATAGTATGCCTGTCTGCTGCCCAGCCGCAGATGTCTGGCATCCGTGGCGGTGCTGATGTACTGCGCGAGATGTCCGTTGTGAATGTCAAAACTGTCTCACTATGGTACACCCAGTTAACACAGCAAAACACTGCAAAACAGCAATGGAGAGCTTGCTGTCCCCGGTGCTTTGTTGTACAACCTGTCACGCTATGTTAAATGTGTGTAGCATAGCGAGACCGCCTCAAAGTAAGCAACGGATATCTCCTTGGCTCAGTTAAAGCTGGCACGCTATGTTAAACCCATGTAACATAGCGAGACAGGTTTGAAATACCGAGGTATACTAATGGAAATAGGTCTGGGCGACCGGACTGTTTGCCATTACTATAACTCGATCTACAACAGGCACGCTGGCCAAGCAGTGTGCATGGTGTGGAATAATGGGGGGGGGTGATGGTAAAATAAACATGGACAAACCGTGTCCATGTGCCTCATCTGACATTCGTACACGGTCAGGGCAGTTCTGTACACTAGGCGGACAAAACCAAACCCAGAGCACCACAGGAACACCCTGACAATCAAAGACCTGTATGCGTTGGGGCTATAAGCCCCTGTGATCTGAATATCCCTGCGGTTACGCCATATGCATCCTGGGTCAAGAGCATTGGGGAATAGGGAATGTGTAACATGTAGTACCACACTTTTCCCAGCAGGAGAATGGATGCCAGTGACGTACGTGAGTGCGGGGGGGGTATATGCAAATGTAGCGATGTACCATGGGTATGCATATAAATGAGACAGAACAGCAAACGTGTAGTGGTCACAGCAACCGGCCAATGTGAATGCAGTCCTGTTTGAATTATGACTATAGAACATATATATGTGAACGTGTAATTAATGCGTCTGTGCCGCAAAGACAGTTACATATGTAAAGGTGAAAGTGTGTTCCGCATACGTCCGTTAACCGGAGCAGAGATATGTTACTGGAACAGTCACAACTAATACAGGCCACGTAAGCACACAGACTCAGTAAACATATGTAACCCAGAATACCGATATGCATGTGCGCCTGCGCGTAGCCCACAATGAGGAAATGCAAGTGCGCCTTTGCGTGTGCGATCCGCTCACAGCAGAGTAACTTAATGCTGTTTCCCCCACGTTAGTTATACATGTCTCAAAACTGTCAGCCTCTGAAAGTATGGAACCGGACAATGCCATGCAAAGTACTGGTACAAATAGTGTAAAACACATGATATGTGCTAAGACAAACATAGAAAGTGGATAGAATAACGGGTGTGTTAGTAGCAGGGATTGACGAAGGGTATGCTTTTGTAGCCTGGCCTACCTGTCAGAAGGTGCCACCGTAAGTCTCACATGACATGCCAGCAAATTGACAGATAGACACAGGTCAATATAAAACACACCTAAGATAAAGGGCCAACCATCCGTACACTCCGCCAGTATCTGTGCAGTGGAAAGGTATGGTATGGTAATAGATGTGTGTTCACAGGTAATCCACAGACATTAACAAAGCAAGGTACGAAACGAGGAGTTTACATGTATATATGTACACACAACAGACCTATGTCCCGTATATCTGACACATGGATATAAATATGCCAAGTAATAGATATTATGGGTAGTCAAACAGACATCCACGAATGGGGAACATACAGCAGCAGTCAAAATCACTGGCCAGAAAGTGACAGTCCAGCAAGTTCTACACTTTAAACATGCACACTGGTGTCCATTGTAGGACTCCAAAAATGTATCCATTCGCAGCCCCTGCTACTATTGACGCAAAAGAAGTGACAGCTGCAAATACGAATTAGCTATACACGCACTAAAAGCGGGTTCAAGGGTGATGACACATGTGTCCATGAAATGCAGGACATATGAACAGACATCCCTAGAGTGGGTAGTGCATATAACTGTGTCCACATCCCAGTACCGCACACATTAACCATGTGTAATGTGTACCGTAGAGGGTTGCAGGCATGGGAACCTGGGTATGCAGAAATGGGCCTAGTCGTTGTTTGGCAGAGAATCCGTAGGCCCGCCCCGTGGGAGGGATGTGGGTATAGCACATGCCTTTATCCCCACTAATGGTGCAAAGCCCCACCGGATAATGTGGAAAGCAGGTTGGAAATATGTACAGCCCTATATCAGTGTCCTGCAGGGGATTCCCATGGATGGACATGCGTACGACCAAGATGGTACCCATAACTGGAAAACTGTCAGAATAACACAGCTGCAGTAAGGCATAGTACAGGAAATACAGATAGGCATAGCTCTCAACCTTCCATCTCCAAAACGAGGAACACTCGCTTTCATAATGTGGAACAAATGGGCTGAATGTGGAACTTATACTAATGGCTTACTAACAACTTCTGCTAGGAAGGTCATAGGATGGTTAAAATATGCTGGCTTTACTTATAAAGAAGATCCTTTCATGAATTAATATGATTAATGTCTGTTTACCATGGATTTCACTTAAAGAAATTCCTAACACTGAATGTGTGACTGACTCTTTCAATGTGGAACTTTGAGGAACTTCGAGGAACACGAACCTCTTAAGACCCCAAATGAGGTACGTTCCTCGTAATGAGGTACAACTGAGAGGTATGCAGATAGGGACCATATTATAACATCCCCATACAAAGTCAGACCGTTGTGCGAATACTGGCATAGCCATGAATATGGATGTTATGAGTGTCAGTAATCATGCAATGGAAATAGCAGTCACTATCACGTACTGCACAGTCTGGAATGCCTAGGCAGCAAGCAGGTAGGAAGGCACATCACTATGTGAAACGGAACAAGGGCAAAGGCCAAACCGTCAGGGTGTGTACACATAATGAAAACAGGTCAAGGGTATGAAGGAGCTAACCTGTCCATAATACATGTACTGGACCGGTGATAGTAGGCGGACAGGTGAGAAGAAAGACAGCAGGACAAATGTGCAAACATGTAGAAGTCATACCCCGGACATTGTGAATGACAACGTATGCCCCTCGAAGGTCACTGTAGAAGGTAATCAGACACAGAGGTAAAGTGTCCCATAGGGTGTCATGAAGTGTCAACATAACAATTACCAGACCCCCATGGTCGTACGTGAGCCCCGCCACTGACGGAAAGCACAAATACGACGCACACATATGGTACATGAAAGACCAATTCGTGTGGATAAGCAGATGTAGACCTGTGTGAGGAATACAACTGTCTGTGTGGGTGTGTCGTGCAAATACAAGGTAATGTCATGTGGTCTGTCATGCCGCCATACACTGTCTGTGTATTGTAGTCAGACAGTAGGTATGTTGTATCAGACACATACCCTGCAACTGCACAGATGTACGCAGACTGTGTAGAAGTCTGCCTCATATGTGTCCTGTGTTCCACGTAACAGTAACAGTCCAGCGCCCTCATGATAACTGACGACAGGAAACAACGACAAACATGCGATGAAGACACCAAATCAGACAGAAATGCCATACGCATGCATAACATATCACTGTGCCCACTATCAATGTTTCTAAGAGCAACATGTCATGACTGGCCCTGAGTGTCCCACTATCACATAAAGCCTTGTCCAAATATACGCTCCTTGAGGTGGAGTGTTATGAACAGACACAGATACATGTGTGTGGAAACATTATTATCCACTGCAAGAAGATGTAATGTGCTGCAGTAGGAGGGGCAGTACTGTCCGCAGGTATGTGCTGAAATGCTCATTAAACAGCAGTCTACATGGATCACCGATATTGGTGACACCTGCACAGATGATGATAGTGGGACATACACACGACCATGCACACAGCTCAGATAGACATACACACACCATAAACAGGCAATGATACACAAGGTCTATGGCGTGTACGGGTACAGTGACAGTACAGCAAGGATAGCTGTCTGCCAAGATATACAGCAGATGTCTCTAGGGCGTGTAACACCTTCTGGAACGTGGACGTTGCATGGACAATGTGTGGATTTGCATCATACCACATTGCTATGTGTAAGCTGTGCAAATATGCGATACATGGGACAGACAGCTGTCCATGCAAGAGCAGTGCTATGGGCATGAAATATGTATATATATATATATATATATATATATATATATATATATATATATATATATATAGATATATATATATATATATATATATATATATATATATATATATATATATATATATTTATATATATATTTACATCAAGAGAGATACAGACAGACACATGTGGCAAGGCCGGTAGTGGAGCCTACACATCACTACCCTATCACACCACAGCAGGACGCACATAGAGAACACGCTACGGAGGTCACTAACCACAGCAGACACACAGGCAGTCCACTAGCTGCGTCTCAACATCCGCAAACACGGAGATGTCAGCAGGATATATGTGTGTTGCGAAGCGTCTAAAACCATACCTACGAACCCATGCGGCTGTGAGCATAGACACACACACACACACACAGCTGACAGGCATGGGAATTGACCTTACATCTACCTACCCCATTGCACGACAGTATGACACAATTACAGAACGCGCTACGCGGAGTACTGAACACAGCACTGTCCGAGGCATGCTTCTAGGTGGGTGACATCATCCGCAAAGGAATAGACGCTGATAGCCAATGTATGTGTTGTGAAGTGTCTAAAAGCATTACTGTCACCAGAGGCAGCTGGAAACACACACACACACACACGGGGAAGGGCCGGGAGTTGAACCTACACCTATCTACATGAACACACTACAGCATGATGCATTTACAGAACGCGCTACCGAGATTACTGAGCACAGCACCGTCAGAGGCATACTTCTAGGTGGGTGACATCATCCGCAAAGGAATAGACGCCGATAGCAAATGTATGTGTTGTGAGGCGTCTAAAATCATCACTGTCCGCAGAGTCAGCTGAAACACACACACACTCGGAAGGGCTGGGAGTTGAACCTACACCTACCTACACAAACCCACTACAGCATGATGCATTTACAGAATGCGCTACCGAGATTACTGAGCACAGCACGGTCAGAGGCATACTTCTAGGTGGGTGACATCATCCGCAAAGGAATAGACGCCGATAGCAAATGTATGTGTTGTGAGGCGTCTAAAAGCATCACTGTCCGCAGAGTCAGCTGGAAACACACACACACTTGGAAGGGCCAGGAGTTGAATCTACACCTACCTACACAAACACACTACAGCATGATGCATTTACAGAACACGCTACCGAGATTGCTGAGCACAGCACCGTCAGAGGCGTATATCTAGGTGGGTGACATCATCCGCAAAGGAATAGATGCCGATAGCAAATGTATCGTGTTGTGAAGCGTCTAAAAGCATTACTGTTGCCCGAGGCAGCTGGAAACACACACACACATGGGGAAGGGCTGGGAGTTGAACCTACACCTACCTACATGAACACACTACAGCATGATGCATTTACAGAATGCACTACCGAGATTGCTGAGCACAGCACCGTCAGAGGCATATATCTAGGTGGGTGACATCATCGGCAAAGGAATAGACGCCGATAGCAAATGTATCGTGTTGTGAAGCGTCTAAAAGCATTACTGTCACCAGAGGCAGCTGGAAACACACACACACACACCACACACACACACACACACACGGGGAAGGGCTGGGAGTTGAACCTACACCTACCTACATGAACACACTACAGCATGATGCATTTACAGAATGTGCTACCGAGATTGCTGAGCACAGCACCGTCAGAGGCATATATCTAGGTGGGTGACATCATCCGCAAAGGAACAGACGCCGATAGCAAATGTATCGTGTTGTGAAGTGTCTAAAAGCATTACTGTCACCAGAGGCAGCTGGAAACACACACACACACACACACACACACACACACACACACACACATGGGGAAGGGCCGGGAGTTGAACCTACACCTACCTACACGAACACACTATAGCATGATGCATTTACAGAACGCGCTACCGAGATTACTGAGCTCAGCACTGTCAAGAGGCATACTCCTAGGTGGGTGATATCTGCAGAGGCAAGGATGCCGATAGGGAATGAATACAGAGTGAGCAGTCACACAGCATGTTACTATCTCAAGGTGGACGTACAGTAACACGGCAGTGCTGCACTCGGGAATACTAACTATCTACGGAGCACTACATCATGAAATGGATACGGGATGCACAACAGACAGTACACCCTTTGAGAGAGCAACCTGTGTGCATGACGTAGGCATCCATTGTGGCATAGCAACTACATATAACTGGCCTGGACAGCCACCATGGCTATGCAGGATGTCATTGGCCATGGCCACACGCCTAGTATCAGACGTCGGTGCCAAATGTACTGTGTCTCCATGCATGGCATACTGGGCATGCTCACACACTTAGCATTTGCAAAGTGCAGACATGCATACACATGGAGTGTAATCATGAAAGGGCAGAGTGTGGAACATCCTGTGTGTCCACCTATACAAAAGCGAACCGGGCATGCTCACACACTTAGCGGTTGCAAAGGGGAAACATATATGCACACGGGGTATAATCACAGAGGGGCGCAGTGTGCACTGTAGTGCGTGTCCATCTACACAACTGCTCACTGGGCATGCTCACACACTTAGCATTTGCAAAGTGCAGACATGCATACACATGGAGTGTAATCATGAAAGGGCAGAGTGTGGAATGTCCTGTGTGTCCACCTACACAACAGCTAACCGGGCATGCTCACACACTTAGCGGTTGCAAAGGGGAAACATACATGCACACAGGGTATAATCACAGAGGGGCGCAGTGTGCACTGTAGTTCGTGTCCATCTACACAACTGCTCACTGGGCATGTTCACACACTTAGCATTTGCAAAGTGCAGACATGCATACACATGGAGTGTAAACATGAAAGGGCAGAGTGTGGAATGTCCTGTGTGTCCACCTACACAACAGCCAACCGGGCATGCTCACACACTTAGCGGTTGCAAAGGGGAAACATACATGCACACGGGGTATAACCACAGAGGGGCGCAGTGTGCACTGTAGTGCGTGTCCATCTACACAACTGCTCACTGGGCATGCTCACACACTTAGCATTTGCAAAGTGCAGTCATGCATACACATGGAGTGTAATCATGAAAGAGCAGAGTGTGGAACGTCCTGTGTGTCCACCTACACAACAGCAAACCGGGCATGCTCACACACTTAGCATTTGCTACGCGCCGTCCAGCATGCAGACAGAGTGTACACACTGCAGGTCACAGTAAGGTAAACCTGTCCAGATGCACAGGGTGGTCACACATGCAGTTACTCGTACACACACAGATGACATCACAGGCATCACGGGTGCAGGTCACACAAGTACACACTGCAGTGAACACTGTAGCTGCCATGCCAGCACCATGTCATCGGTGCGGCAGTATGCCACACAGTCCAACAACAGCATGTGACACATGTCCACAGGTCTGTATAGCAGTGTACACCAATTGTGCAGAGCACACATGTACTACCAGTGATCCAACATGTGTGATGTAGTCCACCCATATCAGTATACATGGACATGTCTGCTCCACACATACCATGGCCCTGACACAGCTGTGACACATGCCTGCCGCTGTACCACAGTGAACCACCTTCCGGATATGTCATACATGTGAATGTCTGGATGTGTGCATGGACTGCACACATGACACATACATAGCATGTGCTGTACCACATGCATAGCACTGGCATACGCGGCACTACACACATGAATGGAAGGTGGACCCATGTCTGTGGTATGCTCCCACTAGAGGGTGTAGCGGTATTGACTGGGACACATACCCTTGTATTGTTTGCCTGTGACAGCTGTGATACCATACCACAGTCCATGTTTTATGTATGTCAACACACATGTCAAAACATAGCAATGCATACACACATGGCAACAAGAGACACATGTGACACGTGTACTGTGCATGGAGCAGCCATGCATGAGCAGTGGCCGATGTCCATAACATAGTTGCAGAACCCTACCACATGCGTACCCATCATAGGGGCCATTATATGGTGGCATAGAAACAGCACGTATGGAGGTATGTGTGGACATCATGTGTATAAACACCTGTCTACATGCATGTGTGCAGGTGGTGGCTCACAGGTGTGTCACACACCATCCTACCCTGCCATGTGCATACAGTATGCTATGTCGCTGTTACATGACAGTGCTGACATAATGCATACCCAGTGGTCAGGTGTCATCGACTGTATGTCACATGGCAACTGTATCACCTACCACCTCCCAAGTGCATATATCGGCACATCTGTCGGATACAGTGTTGGTACACATAATGCACTACATACCGCTGCATGCCTGCACATGTATCATATGGCGGGTGTAGTATTCCCAGCACTGACATGTGTGCATGAATGTGTGCCCATGTATGCCACATATCGGGGGGAATATGTCCCATGTGCTACACATCCCTGTACACCATAGTAGAGGTCTGTACATACCTCAGTGTGGGGTGCATGGAATGGGATGGTGCAGTACATGCAACACGTTGTCTCTCCGTATATACATGTGTGGTCACCACAATGTGTGTGTGTCAACATGTTTGTATGTCTGCTGCTTGGTGTGAGGGTGTATGCAAATATACTGTTGTGAACGGACACTAACCACACAGGGTGGCCATCCCGTACTGGTGCTGCATTGCACAACCCTGTTGATGCCATAGGTGCGAGTCATACTGGCCACCTGTGCATGTCCGCACCCTTTGACATGGCATGTGGGTGCATAGTATTGTGAGGGTGCTGAACACACAGGCAGGTGTCCCCGTCTGCACACTATGGGGTGTGCATCATAGTGGTGTACACCCCATGATCGCGACCATATACCTGTACTGTTACAGGGTCCTACTGCTGCACAGAGTGCACCACAGCTGACAGGTGACACCTGAAGTCAGTGGCCAGCACGCTGTGTACGACACCTGCACCATGTCACCATACCTGTACTGTGTCCTGCTAAATATGTGATGTCTCTGTCCACTGTAGCCTGTGGCACCGACCACATGCATCAGGTGCAGTATATGTGCAGACATGTGTGTCATGTAGGTGTCCAGGCAGGTTGCGGGTACATGTAGTATGCTGATATTGCCAGATGTGCCTGTGGGTAATCCACAGCTACACGTGGGGGACTGATAACAGTGCTCCCTGTAGGCACATGCGAGTACACCATAGGAGGGATACAGGTTATCAGAACCCACATGGTACTACACATGTAACCGTCACACATACCGTGAACACATCACAATGCATGCTGCACCTGCACTACATGGTATGTCTGCTGCATGTTGACAGTACACAACCCACGTCACATACGCATCTGTCAGTCTTCACACACAACCACTGCAACATACACATCCCACGCTATGCATACACAGGTATTACATACACCTATCACTATCCTGTCCACCCTGTGCATCAGAATATATTTGCATAACCCTGCACCGATGGTGTGGATGACAGGGATGCGGCAGAGGCTTCATCATATGCACAGGGTGATATGTACGCCAGGGGCATAGGCTGCACCAATGGATAACATCATGTGTGTGTGTAAGGGCCGGTGAGTTTACTGGGCATGTCTGTGCAGACTGCATGTGGATGTGGTGGAGCCCTACAGTTGTGTCTGCTGTGTGTGGGTATGTGTGTACACAGTTCAGCCATATGTGATGCCTACACAGGGTATAGTTGACAGCCCCAGACTGTACAGTGCAGGTTGTACGGCTCACTGTGTCCGTCCGCGGCCATGTGACCCGTGCCTGCCTGGGGTTGCACGGGCACTACCAGGTGGAGGTATAGAGTGGCTACTGTCCAATGACACATGTCCACTGGAACCGTGTCCACGATGGGACTGGCCAGGGCCACGTCCACGTGGCCTGCTGTGTCCTGGTGTGGACAGTGCAGCACCAGCTGCACTGCTACTGCTACCGGCACTATGTGGGTGGGCATGAGAGGTGGCACGCACACGTCGACCTACACTAGGCGGTGTGCTGGCCTACGCCCATGTGTCCTACGCCTCACCCCTACCAGGTGTTCCAGCACAGACAGCTCACACTCGTGGATTGCCATGCGTCGGTCGAGGATTCCAACCATTTCACCTAATCGCCTATCCAGTATATTAACAATCTGCTGTTGAGCATTCGCCAATGCCTGGATGTTGTCATTTAGGGTATGGATTGCAGCCCTCTGCAGCCTCTGCCCTTCTTGGTTCTGCCACTCTGCACGTGCCTGTGCCGTCATTACAGTCTGGAACATGCATCTGGTGATACCAGCTGCTGCGCCCTGTACTGCAGGTGCATGTCTGCCAGAGGTCCTCCTATGAGCAGCACCAGCCACATGCCTGTGTGGCACCTCGCCAGTCATTACACTGGCAACATGGTGTGCAGGCACACCTTCTGTAGACACCACACATTCCTGTTCAATGCCAACAGACACCGACTGTCCTTCCTCTATGGGCAACGGTGATGTGGTATGTGTTGGCATCAGAACCATGTGCGGGGATGAGGGGGGCATAGGTGGGATGGTAACCAATGGTGCAGATTCTGCCCCTGACAACCCTGCCTGTACCTCATGCATATGGTCATCACCGCTAGTATCTGTGTGGACACTAACATCAGATGGACCGCAGGAAGGTAACGCACCTACACCATCTGTGAATACAAAGACATACTGTAAGGTACATTACACACAGACACACACACACACACACACACACACACACACACACACACACACACACACACACACACACACACAGACACACACACACACAGACACACACACACACACACACAGACACACAGACACACAGACACACACACACACACACACACACACACACACACACACACACACACACACACACACACAGACACACACACAGACAGACACACACAGACAGACACACACAGACACACACACAGACACACCATGCATGTGTTATTTCAGATGGCATGCAGCATTCCTGCACTACAGCACAGGGACTGCAGCTCAGACATTAATAGTGTTAGTATGCATACCACCCTGGGGTGCACACTACATCACACACGTGTAGTATCAGTAGGCATGCAGTGCACACAAGCATGGTAGTTTGCATGCATCACCGTGATACACCATGTGGCCACAAACAGGTTAACAGTACACATGGCTGACGTTACCTTGACATGTAATTTGCTGACATGGGCAGTAACATGTCTACATGTGTGACACAATGGTGTCCCACCACATGCACCGCATCATAATGGGCTTCACAGTGCAGTGTTGTGTGTACAGCCTACAGATAGAATGCATGTTTAGCACATATGTATGTGCAGGTGTGGTTAGTGTCACCCATGTACATAGCTATACAGTGTGGAGTACAGGCACTGTGCCACTGCATGGCAACATTACGCATGTATGTTGCTATGCAATGCATAACATGGATGCATTGCATTGCCATGACTGCAACACAGTCATGCTGTTCCACAGCACGTATATGGTAGACATCGGTGACACCTCTGGTGGCTGCAGAGAAGCATTCTGGTTGTCCGGTGTAACACATCAAATGTACAGGTGGTCCACTACGGCTATGATTGCACTATGTGTGGACAATGTGCAACGAGGTCTATCCACATCAGCCGTACTGTGTGGCAACATGCCTGTGGCTATCACCCATGGCCATGTGTGAATGGGTCTTGGACAATTGTGTGTGATGGGCATCGTGTACACATGTCTGTGGTGTCCCATGTGACATACACCCATACATGTCGGAGGTGTCACAATGCACAGGGCTATGCGGACAACAGTGTGGATGTTTGTTATGTCGGGTGTAGGCATGTGATGGTGAGTCAATATTGCAGACAGAACACCACAAGCTTGGGACATGTCGGGTGGCGTGTCACAATGTGTGCACACAATGCAGGGGCATATGTCACATTGGTGACACCTGTGTGCTGCCCAGATCACTGCTCACTGTGTGGTACTCTGTGCGTACCATGGATGTTGTTCCAATGCATACTACATATGCATCCATTGTAGAACACCTCCACTGTTGTATGCATAGCTGACCGCACATATCACATTGACAGGTACTATGGTGTCATGCCGGTGTATGATAACGGTTGTATCTACTGCACACAGGTGGCATGTGTGTGTCTGGTGGTGCGACCTGTATAATGTGACTTGAACAAAACCCAGGTGTGCCTGTTATTCCTGGCCACATGGCAAATAACTCTACACTGTAACATGCCTGATACTGACTACAGTCTTACCTGCGATGGACCCCTGTCTGTGCGACACGCCAGAGGTACCTGTATAGGGGCGACACAACAGTATAAACATTAGCCATGACTGTATGACAGCCACAGTTTGCACTGTGCATGTGACATCATGTACCTGTGTGATAGCATATGGTATGCACACGTCTGCATACACAACGTAGCATACTGTAGTATGCGGCTTGTGTGCCCATATACCTGGCATGTGCTGTTACTTTACATGATGTACAGTGACACCTGCAACTACAGTGGATATCATACTCATATGCAAGACTGACTTACCAGGCAACTCCAGGCTCATTGGTTGGGAGACACCCACCTCCACGATGGCAGCTAGTGTTTCAGCATGCTGTTCCCTGGGTGTCCCCAGACTGGCCAGGAGCTCCTCTGTGTGTGTGAGTGGGGGCTGGGTTGGTGGCCCACCACCTGTTCCACCTTGTTCTCTGGCGATTGCAGTGGCACGCTGTTTCGCATGCCGTATGAGGTCCGTGCAGTGTCGGCGTACCTGCTGGTAGATGCGGTTGTTGCCACCGACGTCATTCACCCTCCTGTGCATATCCTGCCACAGGTCATCCCGCTGCTGCGCTTGCTGTGGTACATGGCTAAACAGAACGTCATAGTTGTCATGGAGCAATGGTATGATTACTTCATCCTCCTGGCGGCTGAAGGCTGGAAGTCGTGAACGTGGCATTATCTGTAAGACATAATGATGGTGACAGGTCACATTCACACTGATGTACTGGCATACCGCTGAACATACATTGCTATGACATGTACGACATCTGCACAGTAAACTCTGAGACGCATCATGACACTGACACTGCTGACGTGTTGCTGCACACCTGTCACACCGTTATGCAGTGGATAGCATATCTCTGTGTCAACTCACACTGTACATACTCCATGTAGATGGTAACCTGCTGTGGACATGTGTACCTGCCTGCACCTGTGTTCTTACCAATCTGCACCTGGCCCGATGTGTCCACAGTTCTACTGTTCACCTGGATGCTGTGTATATGTCACATGGCATCACAGATGCAGCCGTTATGGATGTCTGCAGTGGCACTGCACACATACACATGGACACCTGTACATGCATGTGTTTTGCCATATACATCTACGCAGCACTGTATGGGTGTTGAACATCCTGCCATGGCTCGCCTGTATTGCACATGTGATACACATGGGACAATGTCTAATCATATGACATGTGCAGGGATGGTCTAACATAGCATGTGCGCACACATTGTACACGCTGTCACACAGCACTTGTGACACCACAAGGTGAATCAGTGCCACATTACTGATCCGGTCAGTTGATAGTGCATGTGCCATGTGGCCATCGCACCATGTATGACTGTGATGGCACGTGCAGCCTTGATGGACAGGGTTGCATGGTATGGCAGGGTATACCACATAAATGGCACAGGGATGTGTCCAGCCTGTGGAATACCAGTATTGGGAGGGTGGCTGCCCATTCCATATGTCATTTATATGGGTATATGGACATGTCGCATGTCCATCAACATGGTGTGGACAATGTCCTTCTGCAAGGTAGGCAGCATGCTGCGTGGTGGGGGTGTGTATGGCGCATGCTGGTATCGCACACCCATGCACAAACATTACCCCTGACAGGTGCTATGTGCTGTAATATTGTTCAACACAGTGCTGTATATGCCCGCACGGTGATATCCCGTGCACATGGATGGTACCCCGACCTGACATGGGTACCTCATATGTCTACATCCAGTGCCTGCTGTCACCACCATGTCGGCAGGTGCACCGCACAGCACCATCCCTTCCACAGTGACCATGGTGTTGAGCACATCCGAGGTATTCATTTATGGGGACGGGGATGTTCACATAGCGGTGGCAATGCTGGTATCATCCAGCAGACCATACACTTATGACACACACCTCACACACACAGCCCATTCAGTATGTTGTTCGCAACACTGACACAGCTATACTGCTAGGCCAGGTCCATTCCCAGCCGTACATACAGATGCATAACATGTCTCTCTGTGGCATGGCCTACAATGACGGTGGGGTTCAACACATACCGTGTTCGACTGTAGCTGGTACTGATGTTCTGTGCACATGTCAACACATTAACCATGTTCTACTTTAGCTAGCGGTGATGTGCTGAGCACATGTCAATGCTGCACATTGTGTTGGTGTCTGTCTGTCAACAGGCCACTGGTGGAACACGCAAGGGTATTTGTAATCAAATATACATGCTGCCCTGTACAGCTGTACTGCTAACATCTCAGGTGCTAATGTGTCATGGACATGCACACCTTACCCGGAAAGGTGTAAGTGCATTGCCACCCGTACTCATCACCTCTTGTGGGTTGCTATTATCCAACACCCTATTTGTATTGTATTGTCAAGCTATGCACCTGTACAGGACATGTGAGCATGTCATGCGCTACTGCGTACCTTTGCACCCATTGCACAACATGTCACACAGGTACACTGGCAGTCATACACTTCACAGCTTGCTGACGGTACGACAGGTGTTGTACACACTTAACACATATCCTGTGGGACATGGCCGTACGTACAGGCATGTCCAACCATCACGTACTGGTGCTACCCCTATATGACGGATATGTCATACATGTGGCAATACAGCAACTGTCACATGTACTCATGCAATGCCCCACTACCACCGTACAGCGGTACTGCCTGCGGGAGTTGTGCTTCTGCATCCATGCTGTGCCCATAGCTGTCAGTTGTACATCATTACGTGCAACGTACCTCATTTGGTGTTCTAACGGGTGCATGTTCATCACGGCACCACATTGGAAGGGTCAGTCACACAGTCATTGTTGTACACGGTTTACATGCCAGCCATGGCTTACTAGATGGGAATCATTGTAATTCATTGGGATATCATATTTATACATTGGAGCAGCGTATTCCAGCCATCATATGCCCTTCCTAGATGACACTGTTAGGCAGCCAGTAGTAGGTGTTCTACGATCTGCACATTAGTCACACAGTACGAGGGCTACTGTTACCCATTCTGGGGACAGGGTGCTGACAGCTGTGGATGGGGGTGATGCTGTCGACAACCATGACTGCACCTGATGGTCACATCTGGATGGGTAACAGTCACAACACACACCGACCATCACGTAGTAACACATCTGCAACAATGGACATTCCTGCAAGAACAATGTATGCAATATGTCTGTATGACCACTGTAGGCGCCACTGGTGGCCCCCAGCATGGCAGCCAACATCAGTGTATATCCCGCAGACTCATGGGTTACACCATTCAGAACACACCAGTCACAGATGACACTGTTGTGAATCACACTGCAGTTCCACACATCATGTTACACAAGGCATCATGCACTGAGATGTTGTGGACGGGTGAACACCTCTGACACTCAACATATGGACATATGTCACATCACCTGGAACAATATATCTCTCATGCATCATGTTATTGTGACTGCCCTGTGATGGCAATACACAGACTATGTGTACCAGGACATGCAATGGCTCACCGGTGTTATAGCCCTCTGGGTGTGTGTCTAACCATGGTGTACAGTCGGCAGTGGTCTGGACACGGGGACACTGTACATTGACCTACTGTGTCACTGCAACAGTTGCCTATGCTCCTACTGTTATTGTACAGGCATGTGGTATCTGACCGCTATGATAGTCCAGGTCAAACACGATGCTGTGGCACTCATGACCTGCAGCTATTGGCCTGGGGTGTAGAGCACACATGTACATCATCACATGCTATACTGCCTCTCTGGCAGTTTCACATAACTGTCACCGGCAGGGCTGTAACTGGCAGCCACGGCATGGGGTCATGTGGAACAATGCTTGCATCTTCCACTGTGATGCACACAAGCGGGGCACACACACTATTGCACCACTCACATATCTCTGCAGTGACTGGGACCTACCTCCATGCTCTGCGCAGCACACCTGCGATTACGGAATGTACACGGAAGTACCTTCCAGGCCCAAACCTGGACCGGAACACCCACAGATGAGGGGTTCACACATCACACAGTGTTTTGCACACATCCTGGATAGTTGTTTAACACAATGCATCATAGGTGCTCCATGTGCAGATAACCGTGTTTGTGACCGCTATACACATTGTAACACGCAACAGAGTCGACGGTGTACACCACAGGTTACATACCGTCTGTGTTGTTATAGTGTACATTGGGCCTCAGACAGCTACCACTGCTGTGTGCTGACAGTAACCCACACGTCCCTGGGATAGACACCCATGTACCTACACATGCTTGAGTCATGCACTCCGCTCAGCTGGGTGAAACAATACACAGCACATACCATACCTACACTACCCTTAGCATGAACACTACCTCCATGTGACTGGTGTGACACACCTGGCGTATCCCCTCTTTGGTGGATTCCACACATATGCTACACGGCCTTGCTAGCCACAACCTGGAAACATGCCCATCACAGCATGCATAGGACATGTGTACTACAACAACTACTGCGGACATCTGCTGACAGCAGTTGTTAACATCATGACACCCAAGCAGATGGACACTGCACATACATATGCTGACACATACCACAGTGCGCTGCAGTAGCTTGTACACATTTGCAGGCATCATGCTACTCCACACACACTGGTACTGACCAGTTCACAGACGCCACTGTGGTGGTCATGTTCCATGCACATATGTACAACCACATGTACAGGCTGTTGCACAGTGATATACATGCACATGTGTGGGGTGCATCACTTTTCAGCCATGGTGGGTCCCCGAGGTCCATCATCACATACTCCAAGGCTAGCTACCTAAACATGACTGCCGCACATTGTGGTGTGGGGCCTCAGGCATTGTGGTGGTATGTCAGTATTCTTTGGCAACATCCACATCTGATGTCACATACAAACGTCACCCAAGCATTGCAGACCGAGCTAATGTTGGCAAAGTGCCAGGCGATGGCGTACCTACCGTCACTACACCCTCTCACTCACTACAGGGTCGCAATCCGTACATGGACATTGTGGTCACATACACAGTATTGACATGCACACAATATGTCCTGGGACACTGGCCCAATGTCACCTTCCGATGTCCCTGGCTGTAATGTCCCGCCAACCTGTTCGGAATATGTCTCCACACCAGGCCACTATATTCACTGCTAGCCTTTTGTCGGACATTGTGGACCCAGACCACCGCACAGCGGCATTTATCACACTACACATGGGTGGCACTGCATTGCACGGGTGGGACTATAGTCATACACCCATGACTGGGCCATTCTGCATGGCAATGGGGCACATCCTCAGGAACATGAGTCCCACACACATTGCCGGCCTCCAGGCCTTTCCTAGCACCCGTGTTGGGCTTGTGTATGCCACAGCTAGGCACATACACATGCTGGCCACCTGTCATACAGTTGCATGGGCAGTTGAGGATGGCACAGAGGCCGACACATCATACGTTGTCCTCACATTGCCTTTCAGTAACATTCCACATTCTGGTATTGACAACATACACATCCACCTGCGCATCATACCCTGTGTCTCCGGATGTTATGCTATGTGGCTCATGGACTGTACACACAGTGGTGCCAGCATACAATAGTACCTACTACATGTCAGGTACATATTGCATTACACAGTCCTCAGTCATAGGGCCACTCATGTTCACTATGTGCTTACATATGGAACATGCTGTCACAGAGTACTGTCTATGCCTAGATTTCCCACACCTACATACCAAGCACCATTATTGCTCCACCAGCTCATACCAATACCAACCATATGGGTGTCAGTGTGGCGGATCCTTCATATGCGTATCATGGCATCAGGATGCATGACACATGGTGCATGCACATCACCTTTGCATAACCACTGACTATCACATGGATAGTGGTCCCGTACATACATATCACATTGTACATGGTTGCAGTACACACATATGCCACACACAGTCCTGTGGTTACCGTATTCCACTGTGGCATGGATATCCTTCTGCAAGGCCACACCTATCTGTACTGTGTGTGATACTGGTACATAGGTAGCCATTGTACCTGTGAACTACACACATCTACACACAGACAAGGGTACAATAACACATTTATGGTGTACCTTCAACAACAGCTACAGCTTTACATGGCACAACAGTGACATGCCACGATGTTTACTGGGCTCAGACAGTTTACATATGCGGCTGGCATACGGACAACACATCTGTACACATCTGCATACCACATACTCAGGGGTGTCTTCTGCTCTGACACGGCCCATGTCCTCCACATTACTGATGCATATTTATGTTAATTTTATTTTATTTTTATTTTACATTTGTTGACCGGGCTAGTCTAGCTGGATAGATGTCCATTTGCGGTAGAGGCCCGGGGAGGAAAAGCTCCACACACAAAGGAAAGAAGCCCAATAGAACAATGTAGACATCTTTGTAACAAATGACTACGATAGAGGAATGTCCATAAAGGACAGGTTACATAGAGACTACAGTAAGCAGTGAAATATACCAATATATATATATATATATATATATATATATATATATGTATATATATATATGTATATATATATATATATATATATATATATATATATATATATATATATATATATATATATAACTATACTCCTCATACATGCCATCTGCGGTGGGCAGTGTGAATGGAATGCTCCTGGATATGTGCACACATGCCACACTGCATGGGCTGGGCTTCTGTGTTACTTCCACGAACACAACACACACCATGCTGTGGAACATAGGTCCTGTGTACATCCTGCAGGGACACACGGTAGCACTGTTCATGTGACACCTCCCTTGCTGTTTGAATGACACGTTGTCCTGGTACCACCACAGCAGCGGTACTGTGTAGTGGTGCAGTTGACACCTGCCTCTGCTGTTCACAGGACACTACCATGGAGAGGTGACACTTCTGTGTACACTGCCCATGTGCTGACACGTGGACCTGCCAGACTGCATTGTTGCCCACTGTGCACCTGTGCAGCTACTACATGTCCTTTGGGCATGGTTATTTGGTGTCCCTTCCATTTAGACTAGCTATCATGCTACTACTCTGTCCCATACCTACAAGCCATATGTATCCTGTAATTGTACATTCAATAGGCGATACCTGTGTTATGTATGATATGCCTGTGATACTGTGTATGATATCTGTCATATCTACCTAGACAACTTTACATTACACATATTTCACATACTATCCCCTAATGCAGGGCATACTTGCACGTTGGCCACACCTTACATATGACATCAATGGTATATGCTCATACACATGCTTGCTGTGACAGTATACATACATGTACTATCCCCTGCTATGGCGCTTCCTTGTTGGACATCCACTGCCGGCAACAGCATGTGGTATGGCATTGTTCTCTTTAATGCCCTCCTGTGGCATCCCTTGTGGTGTCTCCGCTGTGTACATGATGTCCCACTGCTATACACACGGTGTCTACAAGCCTTGGTATGCTCAGCAGGATATCACTACATAACTACCTTTCACCACTTTCTGCATTTCGGACAAGTGTAATTAATTACAACCACCATTCACATACAGTACAGCTTATTAATACAGATCATGCATTACACAACCTTACATAGCGTGTGTTCTGCATATCTTGTTGGTGTGTCGTTCCGTGTATCGTGTATCGTTTTTCCGTTTCCTTTCGTTTTTGGTAGTACAATGCTGTTTTGGTATGAGCATATGGTTTGAATATGCTGAGAGTCCTCCTTATATACGTCCATAACTGCAACATGTGGATTCATCCCACCAATTGCTGTTCCTCAGTGAGTAATTACATGCATATCACCTGTGCATTTACTCCATTCGGAAATTACGCGTCGATACAGGGGTATAATTGGAATCTCTACCTGGGCGTTGGCTATTTGCCCTACCTTTGTGGAGATGGTCTGTATTGTGTTATGTTATGTGTAACTGCAACTGCTATGCGTAGCGAAATGTATATTTTGAAGTCATGTCACCCGTGGATTGTGTGTGACAGGTGTAGTATTTGGTTCGACATGTTGGTGTACCTGTCCTGCCGACGACTGATAACAGGGTATTGCATTCAGAACTGTAACATGGCTGTTGTATTCCTTTATACAACACATGCAAGTATGCATCCGCCTTTAATTGTGTCTCCCACGCGATATGTTGTGGTTGTGCAGATGTCATTGACTGACTGTATGTTTGTGCTGCTATTACGGTTTGTATTCCTTTAATATCTATGGTGGGGGATATCGGTGGTTGTACGTGACGGATACGGGTTGTAGGCCTTGCATCTCTACATGGACAGTATAGTTGTCTGTGTGCTCCATCCCTACTTGGAGAGGTAACAGTTAATAGTCTTTTGTTATGGGAGTGTGGGTTGGGCTGTTGTTAATTGGTTCCGATATCATCTGCACGTGGCCTTGCTGCATGTATACCCCCGTAACTTCTGTGGTATATCAGCAGCTATGTGTACGTGAGTAATTACGTGCATATCACCTGTGAATCTACTCCATTCGGTAATTATGCATCGATACTGGGGTATAATTGGATTCTCCGCCTGGGCGTTGGATATTTGCCCTACCTTCGTGGAGATGGTCTGTATTGTCTTATGTTATGTGTAACTGCATCTGCTATGCATAGGGACAAGTATATTCTGCATTCAAGTCACCCGTGGATTGTGTGTGACAGGTGTAGTATTTGGTTCGACATGTGGGTGTACCTGTCCTGCTGATGAATGATAACGGAGTATTGCATTCCAAACTGTAACATGACCATTGTTTGCATTTATACAACGCATGCAGTTATGCATCCACCTTTAATTGTGTCTCCCACGTGATATGTTGTGGTTATGCTGATATCATTGACTGACTGTATGTTTGTGCTGCTATAATGGTTTGTATTCCTTTATTATCTCCAGTGGGGGATATCGGTGGTTGTACGTCACGGATACGGTTTGTGGGCCTTGCATCTCTACATAACCAGTATAGTTGTCTGTGTGCTCCATCCCTACTTGGAGAGTTAACAGTTAATGGTCTTTTGTTATGGGATTGTAGGTTGGGCTGTTGTCATGTGGTTTTGGTATCGCCTGCAGGTGAGCTTAATGCATGTATACCTCCGTAACATCTGTGGTATATCAGCGGTTATGTGTACATGACAACTATCCCTTGTCAGTCTGTCCCAGATATTTGCAGTCATTGTGGTCCTGTTGTTGGGATAGCCTGTTTGCCGGTGGTTGCCACATATTCAGATGGGAATTGATTGTTTGACACTTGTAGAACACACAGCGGTGTTTATGGGCCAACACGTGGCCACGGTCAGTACTGGTGTAGCACATACATATTTCCGCGATACATACCTATTGCTGTGTGGCTATGCCAACGTATCATATTGCATGTAACATATCGGTGTCGTACATGCAGGCATGACTATTACATACGTCCTTTCCATTTCTTAGGGGAATATTCCTGTGCTACCATCTGGAACATATTCACTTTGTATCGTTCTATGTCACGACACACCTAGCCAGGGTGGGGCTGTCACTACTACTGTGGGAGTAGTAGTGAACATATGCCTGGGCTAGTCTACCGTATGCCTACGCCTAATATTCTGCTCTGCCTCTAACTTGGCACCAACATACACATGTTGCAGACACACACACATTACACTCACACAGCGACACACACGGCACCCTCAGCGCACACGTACACATACTACGGCACCCACGGGGACGGTTGCACACAGTACCTACGTGGACCGCGACACCAGCGGTGGGGTCTACCTCTCCCTTCATATCATCATACTATTACACGCGCATGTACTGTTACAGTACTGTGTTCTGGCGGTCTTTCAGCCTCGCGGTTATGCATATCGGTATGTTACACGTTCCATGGTTGGCAGTATCCTCTTATTTTGAACCTCCCGGATGTTCAGATTGTCGTTGCACTATGTATACTATGTACAGATATCACGGGATACCTCTCAGTCACCTTATAGCCCTCTAATTCCCTGTCTTATCTGTATTATATATATGTATATGTGTACATATTTATCTATATATATATCATATATATATATATATATATATATATATATATATATATATATATATATATATATATGTATACATCTTGCGGCGATTGTGGCAGGCACACAGCAATGCCATATGCTGTAGGACTCACGTACTGTTCAGGTGTTGGCGTCACATGTTCCACTGGCTGTTGGGTTTACAGTGTTTGGGGGCTGCCTATGTTGGAGTCACACATAAGGCCACCCATACATTACACTTTACAGGTGGTCATGTTTGTGTGCCGTCCATTTCACTGTGTGTGCAGGTGGGGAGGTGTCAGTCCATGGGGCCTACACTGTCAGAGTATGTGCTCTACGTTCGCTCTTTGCCAAGTCGTAGGCATATTGGGTATGCCTCCGTCTGCCTACTGGGGCTGGCACAGTGTGTTCCTGGTCTGGAACCCTCTGTGCCTGGACTGGCCTTGGCAATTGTGGTGGGCTTTGTGGCCCTTCACCATTATGTCCCTGCAGCAGCTGCTTCCGCAGGATCATATTATGTAGCATGGCACATACTATGAATATGTGGGCACATGTGCCTGGAGAGTACTGCAAGGCTCCACCAGATGTATCCAAGCACCGGAACCATGATTTCAGCATCCCGAACACACGCTCTATGATTATTCTAGTTTGTGCGTGTGCCTCATTATGGCGTTCTTGCATGTGTGTGTGTGCATTTCTGATGGGAGTCATCATCCACGGCTCCAGTGCATAGCCAGCATCCCCCACGAGATGGCCTTGTGGGATGTCCCCCCTGACAAATACCTGGTACAGCTGTGAGGCATGCCAGATATGGGAGTCGTGGTAACTTCCAGGGCTGCCAGCACACACATCCATGATAATGCCCTGGGCATTGCACACGACCTGGCAATTGATGGAGTGGAATCCCTTGCGGTTTATGTAGCGTCTACCCTGCTTGCCAGGTGGTGACTTGATTTGTATGTGCGTACAGTCTATTGCACCCAGTACCTCCGGGTATTGTGCCACACGGTGGAAGTCGCACATATTGCTAGCCAACTCCTCCTGAGATCTGGGGAAGTATATATGCTCATTGGTATGTGGTAACATGACATCCAGGAACTGGTGTAGTACCCTGGATGCTGATGCCTGTGAGATGCCCATTATATCTCCAGTTGGCCTTTGAAAGGTACCTGTGGCCAGTATTCGCAAGCTTACACATACCTTTGTGTCTACTGGGATGGGTTCCCCTCTGTTGTTTCTTGTTCTCAGGCGTGGCTGGCACAGCTCCACTATTTGCTGTAACATGTCCCTGTCCACCCTGTAACGCTCCACTATCTCCTGGTCATGTAGCCCCTGGTAGGTTACCCTTGGTCTGAACACTCTCCTCCTCCTCCTCCTCCGAGGCCTGCGGTGGTTGTCGGCGGTGGTTGTCGGCACCCTCCTCCACAACACCGTCTGTCTCTAACACATGCTGATGGATCACAGCTACGGCAGCGCCCAACATGTACATTTTAAAAGTTCCCTGTGTGTTTACACCTATGGTGCGGCGTTTGGGAATACACGGCTGTGTGTTGTGTGCATTCACACTTTATACTATTGTGCTGTGCACACCGATGATGTCATAGGGTGTGTTTGTACGGCCGTATCTAAGGGTTATCTTCTGTGTTTTACCGATGGAACTACAACGGTGTTGCCTTTGGTGTTGCATTACTCTTGCCTGCCATGGATTACCTTTCGACCTTCCCTTACTATTTCTGCACGTTGCACCTACCATTTTCTGGCATGCATCCTGCAGAGCACTGTCATTTCTACTTTCATGGACATGGCATATCATGCGTTTTGTGTGCTACTGCCGTTGTGCTGCCTGTCCGCTTTGCTCTGCTGTGTCAGGTCTTCTATCTTTGCAGTCTGCTACCTCCCCTACTTTCTTTGCATTCATATGCCTCCCCTATCCCGTTTTGCAGGTTTCTGCATGCAGAGTTGTCAGCTGCTGCCGATTAGCCTTCGTGGGTTGATTAGTGTTGATTGCTCATTAGTACTGCAATTACATTTCTTCCGCATTTCCTTATATTGTTCACATCACCTTCCTGTTTCTGATATTGTTTGCGGGGCGTGCGTCACATGACTAGGTTCCGGGAACGTTGACATCCTCGTACACATGCACTTTTGCGCGCATTGTGTGCTCTCAGCTGAACTATTACCCCACACCCCGGTCCTGCAGCTTTGATTTGCGATGTACAGCCCAGGTTTGCTGTGCTCCAATGTGCTTACTGCTACGGTGGCACACCCCTCTGCAGATGTCATGTATTCTCTCTGAGCCACTCCTCGGTGTATTACCGCTGCGCCATTTGGTACAACCTTACTCCGGCAGGGAGTTTGCGATTCAGTATTATCTGCCTCATTTGCATGGCATTGACTACTAATTCTTAGTTACCACGCCGAAGACTGCCGCGAGTCCTTGGCAACCCTTGCACTGTGGTTGTGGCGTTCCATGCATACCATGGTGTATTATGCTGTGGACCTGATGTCTATTACGATGCTGTTTTATAACATTGTTATATTATTTCATTATGTTGCACCTTCCACACACATGTCCTGAGGTTCTGATGTGAGTTACTGTGGACATGCCATTTAAGTTGTTATTTACGTCTTGTGCATGTTTTCTTTTGCCATTCTCTGTGTATTTCGCCATTGGCATATGGTAACAGTGTGATACCTGGGTCTGACACTCTTTCGTTACTCCGATGTTATGTTTGGGAAAATGTAAACCGTTTTATTTTGGTTTACATTGCCGTGGGCTTATGCTACGCCTGCACCACTTTGTGAATCGCTATATGCCTTCATTTGCATGGTGACACACTGCACATGGGGTGTTTAGCATACCTATGCCGGGGGCTGCGCAGATCCGGCGCACGCCGGTAGTGCACATGGAATTGGATCGTACCTGAATCGCTCGGTGGCCATATTTGGCATTGTAATGCCTACGCTATGTGTGTGCCTGGCGCAAGGTTCATGAATCCCGGGGTGTGTGTTGAGCAAGGGCACTGGAATCATAGGGCGGGGATGGGGGGGGGTGCATCCTCACTTTTCACAGACCTATAAAATATGCCTTCAGCTGACTTGTGAACTAAATCAAAAACACTTATTCAACTACAGAAGCAGAAAATAAAGAAACAAAGTTGTTTCTAAATTGTCTGCTACATTAGCTGAATCTATGTTTTGCGATCCAAAAAAATAACAAAGAAAGAAATTAACCTGCACTATTGGTCCTTTCTACATCTACATCTTATTGGCTGCTATTTATTTATTTATTTTACATTTGTTTACCAGGATAGTCCGACTGGATACATGTCTACTTTCAGTGGCGGCCCTGGAAGAAAAGCTCCACATAGACAAACTTACATAGATTACACAGAAGTTAGCAAACAATTATAAAAACAAAGTGATTATATACAATGGCTTAGTAGTATTCCCTAGTAGGGACACACAATGGTCATGGACAGACACAATTAAAAGTAAGAGACATCAGATTGGAAGCAGAGCTTGGTGACGTAGTTACACGTTATGATAATTACAGAATATGCTTTCAATTTATAACTTAATCAGGGTTGGTACATGGGCATAGTCAATTCACTTTGAGATACTGTTTGAGGTTTTTTTTTGAAGAGACTTTTGGAGGATTGTAGGGTTATATAGTTTGGCAATGAATTCCAGGTTTTGCCAACGAAGTTGGCAAACAGGGATTCACCAGCAGAGTTATTAGCTTTGTGGGTTTGGACCAGTAATTTATCGGCTGACCATAGGGATCTCAGGTTGTTATATGGCTTAATAATATTTTTAAGTGAGGGGGTATCCTCAGGGTGGTACAAAATTTTGTGAGCTATTAAGAGTTGATTGAATTGAATTAAACTGGGCAGTTCTAGCCACTCTATTTGTTTAAGGTTCTGGCGGTGGTGGGTTCTGTAGGTGGAGCCAGTGGCGAATCTAGTAATATGATTGTAGCTATAGGACAGCTTAACTAGTTTGGATTTGTTGAGGTTTGAGAGTAGGTGTGATTGGGTGATTGCAGTCCTAGCCAGTGGGGTTAAAAATGTCTTGTTTCTATAAAGTGATCCAAGCTTCTTATTGATGGTCTGTATGGTTTTGTTGACCTGCAGGTCAAATTTAAGATTATTGTCTATGATAACCCCTAGCAGTTTGATGTGATTATCTGGGAAATCGTGGTACCATTCATTGTTAGATGTGACAGAGAATAAAAGTGTGGTAGATCTACTAGTGGGGGAGAAGAGTAGAAGTTTAGTTTTACTGGGGTTCAGAAGTAGGCGTTGGTAGTATTTGTAGCGATATAGAGACACAGATGCAGTCTGCAGACTATGATTGATTGTAAAGCATACAACCAACCAAAAAATAAAATGCAGTTTGTTGTTGCACTTGCCCACATTACGTTATGTGGAAGAAACATGAATTTCAGCTGCTTCAGTTTCTCCAGGACATCTCTGATTTTGACTCCTATTTGCTCTATTCCTCATAAAATATTTTATTTTCTGGTAAGTCTGTGACAGTCACTGAGGATTAGAGTAAATTTGTAATGCCAGTCATCAGAGTTTCATATTTCTTATTGTGCCAAAACAGTCTGTCTGAAGTTACAGGTGTCAAAAGAGATATATGCATCTTGACCTAAAGTAGTATGTGTGTGTATGTGTGTGTGTGTGTGTGTGTGTGTGTGTGTGTGTGTGTGATCATATGTGAACGTGTAATTTCAAGTGCATGAGTGTGAATGTGCGATTACAAGTAAGCGCATGTATATGTGTACCCTGTTCTTGCAAAAAGCATAACTCTCAACTTCCCAGTTTGCAAAACGTCCCTGACTTTTTCTGATGTTTGACCTATTTCTGCCACTCTCAGATATTCATTTTTTGAAATGGTAGAGCTGCTATATTTTTGAAGTTTTAGTAGCCATTACTCATATCTAGAATTCCCCCTTGCTAGTGTTTTATTACCAAAATCTTGGACTATAAGAAGAGAACTATCATAAAAGTTAGTCCTGAGGCATGTTTTCTTAAATATGCTTAGTGTCACATGTGGCATAAAAAGCTGTGGTGATTATAAAAATCAGTGCAGCAAATTGGAGCAAAGAGAGCATTAAAATAGACCCAAAATAACAAGCATGGGTTGACAGGTGGCAGCTAAGGTTCAATTTTAGGAAAAGAATGGTGCTGCTTATGGGAATCAATAACACTGTAAAGTATATAAGCTAAGATGGACACAGCTTTAAGTCACAGACCACCAACAAGATATAGCTGTTTTTTGCAGCAGTAGTGTTGTTGCCTCACAGCAAGAGGTTCTCCCCTTCTATTCTCGGCTTGGGTTGGGAGTGCCTTCTGCATGTCCTCCCCACGGTCGTGTGGGTGTTCGAAAGACATGCGTTGAATGGGCGTGCCTTTGTTGAAGGTTGGGCATCGGGCTGGCAACATGGCACCATAAAAACCAACTGCCAGTCATTAGTGGACCAGAGTTCTGCTGTGGCGACCCCTAACCGGGAAAAGCCGAAAGACAAACACCAACAACAAAGGTGCTGGAACCATAGGCGAGGTGAGTGAGTGAACCCTCACCCCCCACATTAAATAAACTCGTCAATAGTACACTCGGTGCCCAGCTGAAAAACAAAACACAAAAAGGATATTATGCAGTATCATTAAAGCCAGTTAAGCTGGATGAGAGTGTACAAATCCTGATTGGATTTGTGGTTCGGTAACCATGTCGTGAACAAGCTGGGCTGTTTTTTTTTTCTCTCATATCTGATTAGACCAGAGCTGCAGGCTGTACATGCTCTCTGTTAGATCCAGTCTTATCATATTTGCACCGTGGTTGGCTGAACCTGCTTTATAGGCAGTACCAGAGAGCTGCAAGCTGCAGGAAGTAAATAGCGAGTGGATAGAAATAGTAACTATTTTGAAAGAAAGATTGCACTAGAGAAGATAGGGTGACAGTCAGAGATACTCTTTTTTGTATTTTCTAAGTTAGTATTAAAGGCATAATTCTCAACTATCCAGAACTTTGCAGAATTTCCAGATTTTTCTTCCTATTATTCTACATTATCTTCTACACTTGTGGCATTTTCTTGTAAGTCATTTCAATTGGTCATTAAGTAATCAGAAGTGTTTCAGTTTCAGACATCATATCCTTCGGAAAATACAAAGTACGCAAAACCTATTATTCTAGCAAATTTCTAAGTGCTGGGCTCTCCCCCTCTTACCTAAAGAATGTAGGATAAATCCTGAAATAATCAGGAACACTTTTTAAAATATTACTACTATTCACCATAGAAGTTGATAAAATAAGACAATGCAAAGTAATATGCATTTCCTGAAGGAAAAGAATTCTGTAACTAAGTATCCTTATTTATTAAGTATAAGATCAGAATTACTGAGGGACAGAACAAAATTTTGAGACAAAATCAGGGACAACTGAGATGTATGTATAAGAGATATTTTTAAACTAGACCCTGATTTTGACCCCCCCACCCAGTTATTTTTAGCTTTTGTCTAGAATTCTTGAGCAAAGGAGTTGAGAGGTATTATCAAGGGATCCATGGTCTGCCTTTGGTTATGATAACTGCCTATCATAAAATCAAGTAGGGGGGTTATGGCTGGCCACTGTTCAACTTATTGTGGAGTGATTGGTCCTGAGAGTCAATAAACACCACAGAATTGGTGTCTGTTTCAGTCAGGGGATAACATGGCTGCCTATCTTTGGAATGTGTTCAAGGTATGTACCTTGAAGAGGAACGTAGCTTTGAATTGTTATAATGCATAACATTCCTGATTGTGGTTTTACTAAGGTTTAATATAGACAGAGGCAGACACACCTACATCACTAAGCCAAAGTACTTTTCTGACTTTTTTTGTCATTTTTCCATGCAGTTATCAGTCACATCTACAACTCTTTTTAATTTTTGGCCTTTCTGCTTGATTGCACCCATGATGCAGACAGGAAATAACAAAGCTACAAAGGCTCAGTGATTTGTCGTGTAAATCACAGTGACTGACCAGAAATCCCTGAAACTTTGAGCAATGGAAGGGTGTGGCATTAACAGTGTTTGGGAATATGTGTTCAATGGCATTGTGAGGAATGGTCCAGTTTGTAGTAGGGATTTTTTTTTACCCTGGCAGGCAAACAGATATGATTCATACCGCTCAACTGTTCCTGATTTTACGTTACATTTTGCTCTTTCCAATGTAAAATGTTTGATTTTCTGGTAAATCACCGAAAACTAATGTCAGTTAGTAATACAAAACATTAGAGTTTTATGCTTCTTATTGTTCTCAAAATGATTATTGATGCAAAACCTGTTGTTCTGTTAACTTTTTAAGTGAATTAGAGTAATATTTAAAAGTTTTATTTTTTTTTTATTTATTGACCGGGAATGTCCGACTAGGTTCCACAGAGTCTGTTTTCAGTGGAGGCCCAGGGAGAAACACCCCAGATGCATGTCTTTGGAATGTGGGAGGAAACCGGAGTACCCGGAGGAAACCCACGCGAACACAGGGAGAACATGCAAACTCCACACAGAAGGCACCCCAGCCGAGAATCGAACCGGAGAACCTCTTGCTGTGAGGCAACAATGTTACCTGCTGCACCACTGTGCTGCCCAAGTTGTCCCTGATTATGGATTTTGTCCTCCCTTAGTCTTGGCTTTGTTGCTCATTATTCAGTAAAGAACTGAAGAGGTATGCCAGATATTCATACTAATCCATATGATTTTGCCTTGTATATTTCGACTGCTCTTTGTAAATGTTTGGTTTTCTGGTATTTAATTTAAGATTGCAGTCACAAACATAATGACATATATTTGAGTTTCAGACTTAATATCTTTCAGAAAATACATTAAACAATGTTATTGTGTGGCTCTTATTTATTTTATTTTGTTTTGTAATGATCTGATCTATGAGATGTACTCAAAATAGATATAATTGCTGGGGTTGTCTGATGAGAAAAATGAATGCTGTTTGCTCATTATTTTGGCTTTGCAGGCTGATTTAATTTGTATTTTGCAATATGGAATGATTAATCATTGGGATTCAATAAACTCCGTGTAGGCTTCGCACAGGACCTACACTGAATTTACTTGTTAGCTCGATGGTGCGCTATGCGTGGCAGCTCGCAATGTATATTAATGGGATGTGGCATGCCTAAACTAGATTTCGTGGCTCACAACTGTGTTGCTGGCCACAAAACATTGTCAGCAAATGCAGATCGCAATTCCGTATAAGGTAGAGCACCTACAGATTTGCACAGAATGCCACAATAATCACCAGGGCTTTACAAATACCTATCATTCTCTTAGTGCAACACATCTGCACAGAAGCCAACTTAGTGAGAGAGCAAATGACCAGTAATAGGGCATATCTGACATAGATGTCACATAGAAATGTGTTATAATGTAACCGTCTCAACATCTTAGAGTGAGAAATGTTGCCAAAGCCATAAAAATGGGGGGACAAAGGGCCAGAAATAGGGACAGATTTTTAAGATTGCACATCCAAACTTAGGAAGTTGATAGCATGAAGTTTGAAACTCAAATGTCAGTCATCATTTTCTGAATGCACTCTGCAATGACATGCTAATGATTTGCCAGGAAAGAAAAATGATATGAGCCAAAAATTGGGCATTCTGCACAGATCAGGAAAGTTGAGAGGTATGCACTCAAATGTATGTAATATTGAGTCACACCAGTCCAGAGATCATCACAGTGATATGGCAGAAATCAACATATTTGATAAGGAAAACATCTGGACATCCTGGGAATATCTGGACAGTTGAGAGGTTACACAAGCACAAACAAGTTTACTCTCAGGTTCCTGGATTTTGTTAATTCAGGTTCCCAAGAACAGTTGGTCTGCACCCCCACAAGGGGCTCAAATGTCATAGACCTAGTGCTCACCAATGTGGGGGGGGGTCACTGCACTACCCCCTTTATGTTTACCTCCCTGGTAAGGTCAGACCATAAATCAGTCTTGTTTGAATTAAAGATTAGACCTAACACCCCCACAGGAGCAAAAAAAAAAATGAAAAGTTTCTCCAAAGCAAACTAAAGCCTATTAAATGATGGTATAAAAAGTTTCAAAGCCCTTACTAATACGGCCAACATTGACTCCTATGCAGAAGAGTACACTAATGCCCTTTATAGCCACCTAAACAAACATATTGACTCAGCTGTACCTGACAAGACTAAAACCAGGTCCTCCCGAAAAAAAGACAAACCACCCTGGTTGACTGTAAGTAGAAATAAGTTATATAACAAAAAAAAACAGAAACTGATATCTAAGAACAACAGGGAACATACTCAACAGAGGAAGAATACCCTCCACAGCTTGAACAAGCAAATCAGATATCTTGTAAAGGCCTCTAAAGCTAGTTACAAGACTAAATCAGCATCCCTAGCTAAAGACAACCATAAGGCATTCTTTAGCTGCACCCGAAACTTAAAAGGGAATGCCCAGCTATGTGATAAATGTATAGTCAATGGTACCACTTGCACTGAACCTGAGGAAATTGCCAACCTGCTTGCTAACAGATTTGGCAATAACTTAACTCCCCTGTCCTCACCAGCCATACCCCAAAACTTTCCGGACACCAGTCCTCTAACAAGTATCTCCAAAGAACAGGTCATACAAGAGCTCTCAAAGGCCAAAAAGACAGTCTCTATGGGAGCAGATAACATCTCAGGTTGCTTACTAAACAATCAAAAAGACTTAGCAGAACCACTTAGCACTCTTTAACCATAGCCTGAGCACTAGGTTTGTTCCGGCAGAGTGGAGAACAGCAATAGTAATTCCCTTGCACAAAGGTGATCCATCAACCAACCCAGAAAACTATCATCTCATAAGCCTAACCAGCCTTACCTGCAAGGCCATGGAAAGAATCATCATGGGCCATATCAAAAATGACATAGGTGACGTTTAAACTCTTGACCCAACCCAGTTTTTCTTTAAGCAATCGTACTGTAGGCCCCCCAGATGTATCTAGTCACTGAAACTATGACTTCAGCAGCCCAAAGACACATTATATTATGTTTCTTGTTTGAGTGTGTGCCTCATTAGAATGTTTCTGTGTGTGTGTGTGTGTGTGTGTGTGTGTGTTTGTGTGTGTGTGTCTATGTGTGCATGTGTGTGTGCGTGTGTGCGTGTGTGCATGTGCATGCTTGTGTGTGTGTGTGTGTGTGTGTGTGCATGTGTGTGTGCGTGTGTGCGTGTGTGCATGTGTGTGCGTGTGTGTGTGTGTGTGTGTGTGTGTGTGTGTGTGTGTGTGTGTGCATGTGTGTGTGTGTGCGTGTGTGCATGTGTGTGCGTGTGTGTGTGTGTGTGTGTGTGTGTGTGTGTGTGTGTGTGTGTGTGTGTGTATGTGTGTGTGCATTTCTGATGGGCATGCTTATTAAACCTGGTGGACTTCTTTGAGAAAATCACCAAAGGTCTGGATGAGGGCAAAGCAATTTGATTTAGCCAAGGCTTTTGACACAATCCCCCACTCAGGGATCATTGAGAACTCTCCTAGCTGTGGATTAACCCATACGTCACTATATGGGTAGCCAACTTTGTCACCAACAGAATACGCACTGTCAAAGTTGGGGAGTCCACCTCCACCAGTAGATCAGTTACCAGTGGGGAACCATTAAGGATCTGTGCTGGGCCCTCTACTGTTTGGAATCTATTTCTCTGAGGTCCAGGCAAAAGTAGTTGGCCTGTGGCTTACCAAGTTTACAGATGACTGCAAACTGAGTCCCCAGTGATGTAAACATATTACAGAAGGGGCTGATGCAGACAGATGATTGGTGCCAAAGTCACGGACTAAAACTAAATGCAAAAAATGCCACAATATTCCCTTTGGCACACATGCATCTGGTGTAACAACTTGATTGGTGTTCCACACCATCAGACAGTCATGTATATTCCATAGAAAGAATACCTAGGTATGGCCAATAAGCTGAGTGACAGTGAACTGTGACAAAGGTGGTACACTTCAGTTACACATCACTGGATGATATTTAGGGAGGTAAATGAAGAAGGGTACATTGTACACAGTTATTGGTGTGATGAAGGCTGGAAACCATAAAGTTATTATGGCCTCTGATATGCATGCCCTTCACATACCTAGTACTTGTGTTGCATTCAAGGGAGTAGTCAGCATTGGGACCAGATGCTGGTGGATGTACCACTTACCCTATACCTCAGGACACATGTGACATACCTATTGGCCTAATTATAGGTTGTGATGTCCATGTTATACTTGGGTGGTGTGTCTGTTGCCTAATTCAACAAATCCCTCCATGTGTCTTGTTAATGCAGGTGTTGTCTTGGCTACAGCAGGAGTCTGATATGTTTTGATACTGTCTGTATTATACTAATACCACAGTTGGAGTCAGTGATTGCCCACAAGCTGTAGGCCTTCAGGAAGCTGTTTGCGCACAGCATATGTATGTCATCTGTGATGTCCATCACTTAACTAATAGGAAGGAAAGGGCCAGGCAGATGCCCCTGATGTACCAACCTGATCAATAGACCTGAGATATATGTCATGTCACACATTTCAACATAGTGAGATGTCACGTATGTCATGCACTAGTCTAACCACTTGGCACTATTGCTGTTTATGGCCACATATGCCAGTGTTGATTGAATACCTCAGTGTGTCTTGATGTCAAATGCCTTGACCTGGTAAAGTTCCACAAGATGATACTGTTGTCATCATGCATGCCCTCAGTGACCTCTTTGAGGACATATAAAAGATATAACAGACATGATGTAGTAGTAACAACTCACACAGGTCTATTGCATACATCTGGAATATTACTAGTGGACATGTAGAAGAGGTCCATGATGACATGTTGGTCTAACTCACAGTCAAGGAGAATCAGAATGTCTGTATACATGCATGCATCAGGTGCTGTCCCCCCAACTCAGGTGGATGCATGTTGATGTACACCTTTGTATTTGAACATAGGCTATGTGGAGGTTGTTTTGAACTGTGTATTTAACAATATCAGGAAGGTGTATGTGCTGGGTCATATCATAGTTGTTCTGTGATGTTGCCACAGCACACTGATTCCATGTGATAGACCTGGATGAAAGTAAGATGGTGCATACTGCCTATTATGATCTGTCCTTGGGTTTTGACACAATCACTCACTCTGGTATCATTGAGAAACCTCCCAACCTTGGGATTAAACCTTATGTCAGTTGATGGGTAAACAGTTGGTTCACTGACAGTACACGTCATGTGAAAGTTGGAGAATCAACCTGTACCAGTACAGCTGTCACCACTGACAAACTCCAGAGATCTGTGCCTGCCCCTTCACTGTTTGAAATGTATTTCTTGACAATTCAGGCTAAAGTATATGGCCTTTGGTTTACCAAGCTTGCTGATTATTGCATAATGTGTGCAATCATTAACTCCACCAAAGGTGATAACATAGTATAGGAGGAGCTAACATACACAACTGAATGGTGATAAAGGCAAAATGTGTACAAATAAATGCATAAATGTGTGTTTGTAATGTTTGTTTGAAAAGTGGAGGACCATGTTAATCACAGCATTGACAAAAGTTCTGCTATGCAGAAACCCAGTGATGCAAGCACTGGGAACACATTTAGCAATGTGAAGTTTGGCCACCAAGTGTCCACACTGCTATTTAAAGCCTATCTTGTGCATATCATAAGTCATGCAATCATATTGAGATCTTAGAATTGTATGAAAGCACTGTAGTCAAACCTCATTACAGCACTAACAGAGTATAATGCTCTTTTTTACAAGTACCTCATCAGACACATTTAGCAGCTGGAGAGAACTTAGGGCTTTCTCATCAAGATAACACAGGGCCTACACACTATGTATGTGGATAGATTAAAAGCCATGTCACTGTAACCTTTATTGTATAGGATGAGGTGAATACTGCCTGGCTCCCAGGCCAGTCTTGGACCCTGCCCTGGTGGGAGTACTGCATATCCAAAATGTGCTATAACTGATGACATGAGCAGTGTTTGTTGAGAAGAAAACAATGTCCCACATGCTGGTGTAAAATGCTCTCCATAATGTCAATCAGCAGCTCACACATATGCACACCCAGTTGACTGCAATGAGAATAGAACTCCTACCTATATAAGTACACAAACTACAGAACATAGTACTTTGCGCATGCACCACAGCTCAAGTTTGACTTGGAGTGAGCCAGACAACACTTTACAGATGATGGCATTACCAGTGTCTGTTGAGGAGAAGATAAGTGTCCCACATGCTGGTGTAAATGCTCTCTGTAATGTCATGCAACAGCACACACACACAGTTGACTGCAGTGAGAACAAACCCCCTACCAAAGTACATGGACTACATAACACAGTACTTAATGCAAGTGCCATGGTACAAATCTGATTTATACAGGAGTGTAGGAGAACTTATAGCAGATGATATCAGTAGGCCATGTGGAAGACAAGAGGTTGGGAGGCCTGCATGAAATGGATTTGTAGGCATGAGCAAGTATCACAATACTGTCATTGCATGTCATTGAAGCAGTAAATGTTGAATACCCACCTCTGCTATGCTGTCTATCACACACACCCCAAGTTGACTGCAGTAAGAACACAACCCCTACCTAAGTACATGGACTACAGAAAACCATACTTAATTCAAGTGCCATGGCACAAGCCTGATTTATACAGGAGTGCAGGTAAACTTGTAGTAATGACATCAGCAGGCTATATGGGAGATGAATTTGGGAGGCCTGTATGAAATGGATGTGTATGCATAAGCAAGTATCAAAATATTGTCATTACATGGCATTGGAGCAGTAACTATGGGATACACACTTCTGCTCTGCTGTCAAGCCACACACACACCAAGTTGACTGCAGTGAAACCAGAGCCCCTACCTATCTAAGTACACTAACTACAGAACACAGTACATAACACCAGCAATGTGGCACAAGTTTGATTTCTACAAGAGTGTAGATGAACTTATAGTAGATGACATCAGCAGGCCATGGGGGGACAACAGGTTGGGAAGCCTGCATAGGCACATAGCTTCATAGGTTCATAGAAGGCTACTAGTCTAATAGAACCAAGGTGTTTAGAAGCCTAATTGTGTAAAAACACAAGTAGCTTATTGAGCATAGTTGGATGGTCATTTTTAGCAGAGCATGTTTGTGAGTAGCATCAACTGGCCCTGTCCATGAGAGACATAGGTGCTAGCCCAGAGGTGATTTTACAATCACCTAACCAGCTGTCAAGGTTGCGCTTGAACAGGATCATTAAGGAGCACTGCTTCACACATAGTGGGAGCCTATTACAGAGTAGTGAGAATCTTTTTGGGATGTATCTGTCTCCCCAGCATGTTCTGTTTATGTCACAGGCTAGGTTGAGAACCCTGGGGCATATTATTGTTGTCCCATTTGAATTGCAGATGTCCATCATTTCCAGAAGGGCAGGGTCTGAGACTGCTCTGCAGGGCAGCCATAAGTCACCTCTCAACAGCCTGCATGATACCAAGTACAGGGACAGGTATGTCAGTCTTTCCATGTATGTCATGTATGGAGGCTTGGAGGTCTCCCAGCACAACCCTGTGTTCTCCACAATTGCTGTAGATGTCTGGAGAGGTACAGAGAGATGTGACCATTGTACTCCATTATTGGTGTGATATGGGTAGAGTACAGCAGAGATATGACTACCCTGGTCTTGGATGTGATGTCCATATATATGACATGTGCAATGCAGACTGTATGTGTCACCACTATGGACACATAGTGATGAAAGTGTAGATTGCTATCAACATGTGTTCCCAAGTCTTACAATACTGTGTTTGAGCTTAGGGTGGTGCTATATATATCCTAATTAGCAAGGGTACTTGTGACAGAGAGTCATTGTATGCTTAAAGTTCAGTCCATTCATTTTGCACCAATATTCAGTCTGTGTCAGACCTTTCTGTACCTACTGTAATATGTTGCCAACACTGGGGGACTCTATATGAGTGTGTCCAGTTAACAGTCATCTGTAAACTTGGTAAATCATAGTCCATCTAGTGTTGCCAGTGCTTCAGGGAAATATTCCCCAAACAGTTGAGGGTCCAGCACAGACCCTTGTGGTATTCCACTGGTGAGTGGGCTAGTGGCGGAGGTGCAGTCCCCAACTTTGATAGTGTGTCTTCTGTTATTGAGTCAGTTGCCTATCCATCTGTATGGCCTAATCCTCAGATGGGAGATCTTCACTATGAGACATGAATGGGGGATAGTGTCAAAGGCTTTGGATAACTCAACATAGGTGGTATGTCCTGTTATCCCTCATCCAGGTCTCTTGGGTCAGTATCCAAGAAGTCAACAAAGGTCAGTAAGCAAGATCTACCCTTGACAAAACCAAAATGGGTAGGGTCAAGTATGTTGAAGGTCACCTATGTCACTGTGCATATGATCCATGCTGATTCCTGCACTAGCCTTGCAGATAAGGCTTTTTAGGCATACAGGTCATTAGTTGTACTTCTGCATGTTACCAGATTGCATAGCACACAACATTTTATATTACATTTTGTAGTTTGGTTGATATATGAGTGGAAAAAGTACTGAGACCCCAGGGCTGCAGTGCTGGGGGGGGGTGCCTGCACATGGATGTATTTTAAATATGTGACATATAGTAGATAGGGCCCTCAGTTTGTAATGTTTCTACATGTAATTTCATGTCATACAAAGGAGATGGACAGTAAACAGCAGTAATACAGCATAATATATGCATTTCCATAGCTCAGCAAGCAGCCAGTTTGCAGAATGGTTAATAACGTGCATGCGTATGTGAGACATATATGTTTGTGCACTGCTAAGCAGGGTGCAAAAACAAGTCACATTGCTAAAGTCTGACAGTGTTGAGTCTCTGGAATACACCTGCTACTTAACTAACCCTGTGCCAACATGTGTTAATGCAGTTAATGCAGTGATTGATTCCTTTTAGGGCCCAGATGCTACTGGGTTCAAATATAACTGTATCTAATAATTTTAACTACTTTTTTATTACTGTTGCTGCTTGTTGGTGTGAGATGTGCACCATTACGCAATAATGCATTAAAGAAAGGAAATGGAGAAGATAGGACAGTGGTGAAATGGGGAGTAAGTAGGGGGAAGAACAAATGGAAAGCAATACAGGAATGTGCAGGAAGGAGGTAGGAAAGAACCATAGCTATCCATTTCTACAACAGCAAAAAGTGATAACATATGCAGAGTATTAGCTGAATTTGGACTGTCATCTTTAGAGAGAAGGGTGACCACAACACAGTCATGTTGTATAGCCAATTGGACTGAATAAAGAGTGGCAAGAAGATGTGTGTGTGTGAAATAGAGAGCTATGTATGGGACAAGGGACAGGGGCTCTTTTTTTTTTTGAGACAGAGAGGAATGTTGGGGAAGGGACATAGGTATGTCTGGCTCTGGCAAGTTGGGTAGGTGAGGAAGCAATTGCAGACAGGTAAGACAAATAAGACAAGAGACAGGGACAGTGATAGACACAAGAGGTTGGTGGACACCATGGATGGGTTGAGGGTGGGGACATGCAGGACCCAAGGTTTTCAAGCTGGGTGAGAGTGAGGATCAAGTCCTCAACCACAGGACTGTCATTACTGTCACCTCACTTGGCCACTGGCTGGAGCACTTGATGTCTCCTTCTCCTCCTGATGGTACTGCATAAAATGAGGGACAGTAGCCTCTCCAGCCAGCATAGGCAAGCACCAACAGTGTGGTGCACAACCCTACACACCATCCCTGGCAACTCAGTGCAGGTGATAAACTCATCACCTCTGCCACTGCTCCCAGAGGGAACCACTGGACTATCCTCCGGGGCATGACTACCTGAGGGTGCAGGTAGTGCAGTGGCAGCAGAGGTGGTGCTGCCAGGTTGGCTGCAGATGTTTTGTGCAATGGTGCCATAGCCGGTGAAGTGGAGGCAGGCCTACCCCGCTGTGCTTTGGAGCATTTTGTGATGTGGTACACATGGATGACATGAACACATTTTGATAACAGGTAATAAAATAAAACAAAAAATTAATTAAAAGATTTAAAAATATTTAAAAATAATAATAAAAGAGATGAGGATTAGTGTGAGAGAAAAAAAAAGAGATACGATTAGTACTTTCATATGTGTCATACAATGCATTAATACAATTATTTGACTGTATTTTCTTAACCTTTAGTCTTAAGACTACCACTCACTAACAGATAACTTTTACTTTTAAGACTACCAATTCTTAAGAGATGCACACTATACTACAAATTGAAGCAAGTATTCATTTACAAGTGTATATATTGCACATATGCATGTTCCAGTTATACAGATTACAGTTTACATCAGGGCATGTGTACCACTGGCATAGAGCTTTTACTTTATACCTTTAAGTTACACATAATTGAAGAAGTAACAGTATTGCATATTTGGAAAGTGTGGTATTTGAACCCACAACCTCTGACTAGAGTCTAATGTTGCACTCTTGGTTTGTGCTACAGACTAAAGCATGCATACTTGCTTTTACAGTTGAGATATGTATGATCAATTTGATAAAACTCCATAAAATACAAAGCTATCTTTAACTTTTAATGCTTCAGTAATACTACTCATATGCTGCATACATACCACACGCCTCCCTCATCCTTGCTAATCTAGTGCTATGGGTCCTAACATTGACCTTCCTTTCCATGGTAGCTGTGGAAAAACAGAGCAGAACAGAATACCATTATGAATATCAGTTTTGCCTATATTCAGCTTTTAAGTCTTACAAGTACTCTATGTAGCTGATACTTATACAGGTGTGGGATGTCTGCAGTCCTAAATTCCCCAATGCATCAGTCGAGGGTATCCCTATTCCTCCTCTGGAGGTCATTGTAGAGATGCCTACATTATTCAGCAGTGCAGGGGATACTAGTGGCACTGGTTAAAGCTCGGGATAAACTATCCTAAGCTTCTGACTTATACTGGGAGCCAGAATAGTCCCTCTGCAGCAGACTGTGGTGTGATGTTTCACTAGGAATCCAGTAAGAATGTTGGATCCCTGGACACTCCATCTCTGAGCCATAAATCTAACACCCTCTCCACAAATGCCTGCCATGTCTACCACAAATCAAGAGTAATGGAGACTGATGGTTTCACACCAATTCCAGTTATCATGTTTACTGGGAGTGCACACACTGTTTGAAAATGTTGTGCACCTTTTACCATCTCACAAACATGCTGCTCAGCAGTGCTCACCCCAAAGCCCCACATTTGCATGATGGTAAGTGATACACAACAGTGGTGAGCAGTGAAAAATTACACAGCTATTTCTGTGTGTGTGATACGCAAATGTGAAGACCATGCTAGTCCAGATAGCAGAAATATACTTACAGGACAATAGTGCACAGTATACCCACAGTCATACATTTGATGATAATGTGATAATACATATTGACAATTGGAACAAAAGTAAAATTGTATGGAATATGCTATATTTGAACCCAGGACCACTTCTACGGTAGTTCTACACTTACACCTGTTGCCACAAGAGTGTTGAGAAAATACTTGTATATGTTGCAGTTCACTGCTGTCAGGGTCCTGTCTGCTTCCTGGGGGGGGGGGTCCAGTTGTCCAGTTTGTGCACTGCTGTGCTTTGTGCAAACTAGATAATCACAGCCAAACCTACCATTCATTTTATTCAATTTCCCGCAAACACTGGCCAAAAAAAAGAGAGAAAGGCATTTGAACCTAGTACCATCAGGCCTAAAAAGGAATGTATCAATGCATTAATACGTGCTACCACAGAGTCATTTAAGTAGCAGGTGTGTTTCATACACACACTATTAACTGTGAGACTTTAGCAATGTGGTACATGTTTGTATACTGCTTAGCTGTGCACACACGTGTATCTTGCATGCATATACACTTTGCTAACTGTTGTGCAAACCTGCAGCTTGCCACACTATGGAAAACTACATATAATTAAGTATTACTGTGGTTTATTGTCCATTTCTTGTGTATGACAAGACATTACATATGGAAACATTACACTATGAAGGCCCTATCTCACACTATGTCTCACATTTACAATACAGCCATGTCTTGCCCCCCCCCCCACAAGCACTGCAACCCCGGTGTCTTAGTACTTTTTCCACACATATATCACCAACACTAAAGAAACTAATATCAAATGTTGTGTTATATACAATGCACATCAATGTGGTAACATGCAGAACTAAGCTATTGACGATAAGCCTGTCAAGGCTTATTTGACAGGCCAGGGAAGGGATCAGCATGGACCTTATCCACAGGGACATTGGTGGACTGCAACACACTTGAGTCAACCCATGTTGTGTTTGTCAAGGATAGATCTTGCCTATTGACCCTCGTGGACTTCTTTGATCCTGACCACAGAGACCTGGATGACAGATAAAAGGACATACTGCCTATGTTCAGTTATCCAAGGCCTTTGTCAATATCCTGCATTCATGTCTCATAGTGAAAATGTTCCATCTGGAAATTAAGCCATGCAGTGCTAGCTGGATAGCCAACTGGCTCACCAACAGAACACACACTTTTGAAGATGGGGACTGCACCCCCCCACTAGCCACTTACCAATGGAATACCCGAAGGATCTGTGCTGGGCTCTCAACTGTGTTGAAACTTCTTCTGTGAAGCATAGGCAATGGTAGATGGCCTGTGGTTTACCATGTTTGCAGATGACTGTTAATTGGATGCACTCATATAGATTATCCCAATGATGGTAACATATTACAGAAGAGGCTGACAGAGACAAATGATTGGTGCCAAACACACAGACTGAACCTTAGAGCAAACAATGCCTCATTGTCCCCTTTGGAAATGAGGTACCCTTGCTAGCCACCCCTCTCAGCTCAAACACAGTGGTGTGAGACTTATGAACGCATGTTCATAGCAATCTACACCTTTATCACTATGTGTCCATAGTGTTGAGACACACATTTGGCATTGTGTACCTAATACATATGGATATCACATCCAAGAACAGGGAGGTCATAGCTCTGTTGTCCTCCACCCTTATCATTATAATTGAGTACAAGGCCCCCTTCTGTCTGTACCTCATCAGACTACTGCAGTGATTGGAGAAAAATAGAGGTTTTTGATTGGGAGAATGCAGATCCATGGAAAGACTAAAAGACCTGTCACTGTACTCAAGATCCTGCAAGCTGCTGAGAGGTGATCTATGCCTGACTGGCAGAGAAACCTCAAACCCTGCCCTACTGGAAATGCTGGACATCTGCAAATCAAATTGGACAAGAATAACTTCCCCCAGGGTTCTAAGCCTGGCCTTGACATAAACAGAAAATGCTGGAGAGACAGATATGTCCCCCAGCAACTCACTCTTCTCTATAATAGGCTCCCACTGCTTGTGAAGCAGTGCTCCTCAATGACCCTGTTTAAGCGCAAACTTCACTACTGATTTGGGTGATTATAAAGTCACCTCAGGGATGACACCTATGTCCCTCATAGACAGGCCCAGTTGTTGCTGCTCACAGAATTGCTCTGCTAACATAGACCATCTAAATATGCTTAATAAGGGTACTTGTGTTTTTACACAGCTAGGAATCTATTGCATCATGTATAGTGATAAGCATGTACTCCTAAAACTTACAACTGCAATATGTGAGAGATGCAACTATACAATGAATCTAGAATAAATGCTCTCTTTCTCATGTGACCAGAGACCAGATATCAAACAGGTTGTCAGCACGCACACACTTCACCTCCTCAACAAATCAAGTGCACAACACATAAACCCACATACACAGAGGCACTCATTAGAAGCTTACCAAAAGAGCAGAGACATCACAAATGCAAATTTTCTGCACACACAACAGTCCCAACAAAACCCACTACATAAAAAAAATGTATCAGTGTCTCACCTATTAAGCCCTTAAGGCAAAGCACCTCAAAACCAATGTCTTCGTCATAGGCAAATCTACAGTTGGACACACAGATGTCCCCCTCACCAGGTTGTACAAGAAAAAAGTCACGGTCAGCTGCCTGTCAGGTGCCAGGATCTACAAAGTCACGCACGCACTCAAGTCTCTCAACAAGCACAGTTACACCTCTATCCTGGAGCAAATGACATGAGGCATACCTCACTGGATTATATGAAGAGAGATATGACTGAGATCTCAGATTATGTGTCCCACACAGTTATGTCCATAGCCCTAAGCAGCATTCTACCTTCACCCAGGATGATGCCTCAATAAAAGCAAAAGAATTATCGACTTCAACAATTGGCTTAGCTATTGGTGTCATTCCAGGGGGATCCAGTATTTGTCAGCCTGGGATGATAACTTAACCTAATAAAATACACTATTATCCCTTTTGACAACAATTGGAATGTCCACAGAGGTTTCTCACTAAAAGAATACAGGTTATATGTAAAATGTCCTACACAGACCGCCTCAAGGCCCTGTCCCTGTATTCTATCCCCTCCTATAGGCTTTTGAGGGGAGATCTATGTTTGGCATACAGGGCATTGTCAGACCCCACTCTGATGGACCTCCTGTATATCCACAAAATAAACAGCACCAGAATTACCCATTCTAAAGACTTAAACCTTGCCTGATATATAAATAGGACCTGCTAGAGAGACAGGTATGTATCCCATAGATTACCCCAGCTATGGAACAGGCTCCCCATCCATGTGAAGCAGAGTTCCTCCCTAACCCAATTCAAATACAACTTGGACAATTGGATGGAGAACCAGAAATTCTTCTCAGGTATGACACCTGTGTCTCTAATGACCACAGGAAACCTGTAAATGGTTCATCTCCCAAGCCCCTGCTTGTAAATGTTTCATCTTTCAAACCCTTGCTTACACTTATCAACGGTATCAGAACTTGTCAGAGATTTGGGATGTATGGATAGGGTTAAAAAGGCCCTTGTGGTCATTAGCCTAGTAAACACCAATGAACCTACGAAGAAGCCCCTGCAAGTTACACTATTAATAATACTCCCCTAAGTTCCAACCCAATGGTGAGAGATTTGTGAATGAAGGTTGATAGCAACCTCAGCCTTGATCATCATGTCCACAGTGGTAAGGAAGGCCTTTTACATTGCACACCTCATAAGTAAGGGCATAGCATCCAAGACTAAGGATGTTATAACTCCACTGTACTTGTCCCAAATCAGACCAATAACAGAGTATGCTCCTTTTTGCATGTACCTCACCAGACACCTGCAACTGCTGGAAAGACCTAAGAAGTTTCTTACCAGGAAAATCCAGGCACTTCAACACATTATCTGCATGGACAGACTGAAGGCCTTGTCACTGTGCTCTGTTTTGTATAGACTGCTGAGAGATGAATTGTGCCTGGCTGACAGAGCAACCTCAAACCCTACCTTAATGGAAATGCTGCACTATGCAAATCAAATGGGAGAAGATTCACTTGCTGTAGGAACCGTAACCTAGCTTGAGACATCAAAAAGACATGCTGGAGAGACAGCTATGTCTCAAAGAGATTGCCACTTCTATGGAATGGAACAAAACCAATTCACATGAAACCTAGTTCACATGAAACTGAGCTTCTCAATGACCCTATTTAAGCATAACTTAGACAATTGTATGGGAAGTCATAAATTTACCCCAGGGGTTTCAGATATGTCACTCTTAGACAGTGGCAACTAGTGCTGATCATGGATTTGCAAATATGGACTACATATCTTGGTCTAGAAAGTAACACTGGTCCAACTTGGCTAGGCTTGAAGAGCCCTTAGCCTAGTAACCTCCTATGAACCTATGAGTCTAGGGCCATTATGGTAGTAGCCTTGTATGAACCTATGAAGATATGGACCTATGCAGGCCAGCCACCATCTTGTCTCATGCATGGCCTGCTGATGTCATGTACTATAAAGTCAGCTGCACTCTTGCATAAGTCAGACTTGTGCCGTGGTGCTTGCATTAAGTACTGTGTTCTGTAGTCTATGTACTTAGGTAGGTAGGGGTTCTATTCTCACTGCAGTCAACTGTGTGTGTGTGTATGTGTGTGTGTGTGTGAGTGAGAGAGCTCTTTCTTGACATTGCAGAGAGCATTTTACACCAGCATGTGTGACACTGTTATATTCTCCTCAACAGCTATAAAATGTTGTCTGAGACACACCAAGTCAGAATTGTATTGTGGCGCTTGCATGAAATACTGAGTTCTGTAGTCTGTGTAGTTAGTCAAGTGTGTATGTGTGTGTGTGTGTGTGTGTGTGTGTGTGTGTGTGTGTGTGTGTGTGTGTGTGCGTGTGTGTGTGTGCGTGTGTGTGCATGCCTGAGTGCGTGTGTGTGTGTGTGTGTGTGTGTGTGTGTGTGTGTGTGTGTGTGTGTGTGCGTGCGTGTGTGTGTGTTAGCGAGCTCTTGCTTGATATTATAGAGAGCCTTTTTACGGCAGTATGCAGGACACTGTTATTACCATATTCTCAACAAACACTGTTGATGTCATCAGCTATACCAGATTTTTGGATATGCAGTCATCCCACCAAGGCATGGACAGACACTGGCCTGGAGGCCAGGCAGATGTCACTTCATCCTATACTAGACAGATTACAGTGACATGGCTTTTAATCTATCCACATACATCATGGTTTGGTTTGTATGCTCTGTGTTATCTTGCTGAGAAAGCCCTATGGTCTTTCCAGCAGCTGCATGTGTCTGGTGAGGTACATGCAAAGAGATCATTATACTGTATTACTTTTCTGATTAGGTTTGATTATAGTGCTGTCATACAATCCTAAAATCAGAATATGGTGGTGTGATTTATACTGTGCACCATATGTTTGTACTGAAAAATCATTAAAGAGAGAAGTTAGAAAGTAATGATACACATTGCAGTTTCTGACTTCACAACTCTCATAATAGCATTCACTATGAAGTTGTGAAATACAGATTCTATCAACTATCTTTCCACGGTCAATACAAGTCAAAGGTACAATTACCAGTTCAATATCAGAAATGCAGATATACTAAGCACTAAGTTAGCTATGGACCCTGAGCATCAGACACAAAGGTTTTGTATCTCTTAATGCAAAAGATGGAAAACAGGGATATGGCACAGTTACTATGAGAGTGTTCTGTGGGCGGAGGTTGAAATCTAGGCTGACAAAAAAGATCAGTGAGTATGTGTGAGTAAGAAAGAGAAGAAGGCCGACATGTGGATAAAGCTTCAAATGGCCAGTGAGAAAAAATTAGTAACTTTTGTGTGTGTCTGTAGGGGGCCTCCAGGTGTAATTGGTGTGTGGTTGTCTGCATGAACACAGCCAAGCTCTGTGTTGGCTGTACATCTTGGTATGTTGGACAGGGGTGAGCCATGCATGACAGAGGTGGCAGCTCATCATTGACGTCCTGACCATGAGAACTGGCTCTGCCAGGAGTTGCACTGGGACCTCTACACCAAAGGTCTGATTCAGTGCTCCTACCTGAATGAGACTGATGTTTGCTGGAGAAGCTCCCTTCATGGGGATGCGCAGGACCATGACCCCATGGCCTGCCACATCTGGTTGTGGACAGCACACTCTCTGATGGAGCAGTGGAAGTACTACACTAATACATTGTGAGAACGTGATCAGGCATGACCATGTTGGTTGACAGCAGATGATGTGGCTGACCTATGCCCATGAGGATGCTGTACCTCTCCCAGTAGACGTTCCATCACAGATACTGCTCATTCCATGACAGACACTGCTCGGTCCATCACAGACACCTCCTGTTCCAACATGTCATCCATCCAATTCAGTGAATCAGCAACATGGTGGAGGCAGTCACACAGTCATACTGTGCAACATCCACAACTCTGAGCATTTGTCTGAAGCACCTGTGGGAACATGCCTGTGCTTCCATGATGGGCCTAAACATATGTTGAGTGGCACAGAAGAGACACCTGCACCAGGTGGAGGAGGGACAGCAGGTTCCATCAGAGCACTCCTATCAATCCTCCTGTGTGGCACCTTGCTCACACTTTGACTATGGCCAAACTCAACAGGCACTGAAGCCATAGTAGCCACACTTCCCTGATCAATGTCCTCATCCCTCACCTGTCCAATATCTGTGGCCTCAGTGGACTGGGTAGGCATAGGCCTAATGGCTGTGTCCAATGGAAATGCAAAAGATGGCTGTATGTCAACCTTTGTGTCAGATTCAACCTATGCACCCCCTGACTGCAACTCAGTTTGGCCACCATCATCATCAGAGTCTGCTGATACACTGACATCAGGTGGCACAGGGCCATACTCCCACTGTCGTGATCACATGTGATAAAAAGCAAGAAACACAGCAATAAATTCAACAAACCAACAGTGCTGCCACTATTACAGACAGTACAGCAATACACACAACAGGCTTGAGATCAAAATCACATTAAAATATTTCTTTAAAGTGCTCAGCAGTACTGACATAAAAATTTTTGGTTTACCATCTGTAGAATATATATTCCACTGTAGTCCAGACAGTCCTGGAAGAAGTTAAGCAAGAGGTAAGGGCAACATCATCACAATTAACAGTGACAGAGGATGTAATACATTTACCCCTTTATATGTCCATTAACTATTTTTTCAACAAGAAGGTGGCTGACAACTGAAACTTAAACTTATAACTGTAGCAATCTTCAATAACCCCCAAAAAAGATGTGACACAGTATTAACTTATTCATTTCAATTGTTTTACTATACAACAGTATTCAACTGTTTGGATAACAAAGCCTACCTGAAATCTCCTCCTGGGACATGTTTGCTGTCTCAGAAACTGTAGCTCTGACATCCAGCACATGCTGTGCTGCACTCTCCCGTGAGCAGTCTGGATTTCTCATATTGGCTAGGAACTCTTCATTGGAGGTTAATGGTGGTTCCCTAGCAGGCCCTGCCCTGGTAACCATCTGGTCATGGCCCACTGCAACTGCTTTCCTCTGTGCAGATGTGATCCTGTCAGTGGCCATTTGGCACACCTGTTCATATGTCCTGCCATGTCCACCCACGGCATTTAAATCATGGACAATCTGCTGCCATATTCGCATCTTATGTGCCATACCTCCCTGTCTCCTTTCCAGGAGAAAAGCATTATGTTGCCAGAACTCATCCACGATATCCTGGTTCTCTGCATCCATGAAAGGGGTCTTTGTGGATTGACATGCCTGAGTGGCATACTCATAGGTGTCCTAAAAGACATCAGAAGTATAATACCCATAAGTATCACATAGCTACAAAATAACTGTTTCCAGATAAAACAGAAAAGATAGCCAGTCAGTATTACCCACCGGAGAGACCTAAAATAGTCTAGAGATGTGAAATACTAACAAGAGGCAGGATGCAAAACAAGGAGAGTAACAAAAGCAACATATCCTTGTTTGTGCCATAACATTAACTCATATTTTCTCCCCCCACCAAAATAACAGTCCATTCTTGTATGTGCCATAACAGTAACTCAGCTTTGTTACACCCCCACAAAAGAACAGTCAAATGACCAGACCCATTTTGCTAACAAAACATCTTTGAAATACTAAAAATGCTGTCAAAGGACCTGTCCCTGAAACATACATATTTATCACACAACATTCCATTTTCATGTACTGACAATCATGGATACCTCTGAAATGGCTTGAAAAACATGTCATGACATCAGTACACTTATAAGTAATACATACAGATAAAAGTGTAAAAGTCTTTGACATTATTCTTAAATATGTTCCAGCATATGCAGTATGTAGGTGACAAAATGGAAGCATACCTTCTGAAGTTCAGTACTCCTCTGTACAGATATATCCTGAAGAAAATGCATTTTTGCAGTCTTCCAAACACATAGAACTCTCCTCACCATCAGTTTGCCTAGCTACATGGTTGTCTTTTTATATGGCATGTAGATTATTAATAGATTGCAACTGTGAGTGATTACTTTTAGTGAGAAGGAAAACACAACATGACTGCAGGCTGCCTTACTTCCACTGGGTGTGCCAGGTTAGCTCTAGAAAATGCTAGATATAAGGTTGGACATGCAAGTAAGCAGCACACAGTTCACAGGTTGTGTTCCCTAACATCCAACCTGCTCTTCATTTGTTGTCAACTACATATGATATTATTTTCACTTACTATCCTCACACATTTTAAGGCCAATTATATAGAATTGATTACATGTACATGTCTCAGAGTACTGGTCAGATAACTGATGAATGACCAACAAACACAGAAAGGTAAGACAGAGCTATGTATTTGCAAGCAATAATCATAACAGGTGGTGTGATCACTAAGTGCACTACATCCAAATAGAATAAAAGTAATAAATATACAAATAACAGTTTATGGGTCGATATGAGTGTATATTCTGTTGCAGGTGGTTGTGTGAAGAATGAGTTCGGTTCTTTGCTGCAAAGCTGTTTCTGTGGTAAAGAGGGTTAAGGCCATCATTTTCTTGTGTGTATGTCATACATTGATTTTCCTGATTTCAACTACTTGCCCCTTTTTTGTTTTCCTTTTTTCTCTTTTCTGTCAGTTAAGCAGCAGGTGTGTTTCATAGATGCTAATTACAACATAATCAGCTGAATTGCATGTTAATCAACCAAACCAACATAGTGGAGCTATTCAACAAGCCATCATGCAGCCATGTAGTCTCCATGCTGTTTTTTCCTGTGGATTTAAAACATTTTGGAGTACAGGCATGGAAAGTCTATACAGACAGAATGTTAGGGGCTGTTACCGCTTTAATCCTTTTGTATGTGCTACAGACTGAAGCCAATACTGCTGTTCCTGGCAATAGGCCTAGACCTGGAAGGAGAAGAGTTTTCAGGCCTCGTTTAACTTTTCACAACCTACATGACATGGAAATTTAGAATGCTACAGGGTGGATAGGGACACACTACAGGAACTTTGTGACCTCCTTTACCCTCAACTCAGATATATAGCCAACCGAGGGGAGCCCATCCCAGTGGAGACAAAGATATGTGTAGCCCTTAGAATCTTAGCTACAGGTACTTTTCAGAGACCAACAGGGGATATGCTCAGTGGCGGCTGGTGACTTCAAATCAAAGGGGGGCTGCAGGAGACAGCTGAATGGGTGGGGTCAAGGGAAGGGATGTGGCCAACTAGAAAGGGGAGGAGCTATGCTCAAAACCACAAAAATTAACTTTAATTAAATACACTGCCCTGGGTGGCAAACCATCATTATGAGAGCCCAATCAAGACAAAAATAAGTGTAGAAGAATAAAAATATTTCAATGCATTGGCTGCATGACAGCTTACATAATATCTAGATGGAAACAAAAGGTTGTGAGGCATGAAAAAATAATTACTTTTTAAATACATTACTGGAATGCCATTCAAAATCAAGTACAAGAAAAACCAGAAGCACTCAACTCAAACCACTTCTCCTTGCACTGCAGTTCTAATTATAATTTATATTCAGCTTTATTAAAGTACCAAGTAACATGCTGAAAGTAGAAATCTCTGTGATGCCCCCACTTGTAAAAATGTTTCTTATCCAAAAAAGACTTGCTGCCTGACAACTATCTACTTGTTTCATGGGAAAACATGTAAGTAAAAAATGAAAAGCAAACAAGAAACAAGCTCAAGATACATTGCTTAAAGGATTACTGTACAGGTTATGGACCACACATGATTGGCATTCTGTTTAGTTTACGGGTAAAGTCTGTAGAGATGACTGGAAGTCTCCAACAAGTGTAATGGGCTTTTTAAAATAATGGAATCCTGTCCTTTAATACCCAAGGCTTATACATTATCTAGTCAAGTATTCTCTGCATGGCAACAGCAGAAAGGCTTTCAATGTTGGCAATTCTTTAACAGTATGCTTATTAAAGCTTACTTGCATCTTGCGATCTCAGACAAGCTTACCTTATGGTCATTAAAGCATTGCTACTTAAACACAGAGCAACAGGCACTTTGAGTAATAAGCATAAATCAACAGTACAAAAATATGACAGAAACCAGACCTTTCTGCAAAATCAAGGACAGATGAAAAGCCACTGTAGTACTTGTGTCTACCTTGGATGGGGGGGACACACTACACATTTACACTGCATAACTACTCCTTGCCTTGCTTGGACACATCCAGAGTCACTACATGGTGGAGTGGGGTGCAACAAGTATGTCACAATTTGAAATGTCTCTGGCTGACTGTGATGGCCCTGACACATTTGTCATACCTCTCAACCTCAGAGCAAGAAATCTGGACAAAGCCATACACAGAAGTGGGACAAATGCCGAAAAATAAGGACAATTTTTAAATATTGCTCTAATAAACTTAGAAAGATAATAGAATAGGTCTTGCATTAGTATGACTTTTCTGAAGGGTATAAAATCTGAAACTCAAATATTTGTCATTATTTTCTAACTTCAGTCTTTAGTGATTTGTCACTAATTTGCCAAAAAACACAATTTTATGAAAAATGGACCAAATGTGATGCAAAAATATAAAATAGCCACACAATACAGCTGGGAACCTGTCAAAGAAGGGACACTTTAATATTAGCACTGCTAACTTGAGCAGCTGACAAAATAAAAGAATCTACATGCATTTCAAGTAATCTATAACTTTGATTATTACAGTTATTTCTTAATTGTAAACCCTCCATGTTTTCTTCCAAAATTGCTATTTTGCGGAGGGATTATTAGGGGAAGAGCAACATTTTTTGCCAAAATCGGGGACAGTTGAGAGGTTGGCTATGCCTAATTCTATAAAGCAATTTATTTGCATGTACCTCTTAACCTGTTAATGCAGTAAATCTGAACAAGGCCAAATATATTGGGGGAACATATAAACAGTACTAAAAATTGCTCTTGTATAAATTGAGACAGTTGATAGAATAACAGTTCTTACTTTAGCATGCATTTTTCTGAAGGTTATGAAGTCTGAAACTCAGTGTATCATTATTTAGTGACTTAATTTCTAAATGATTTGCCAGAAAACTACAAATTTTATGAAGAACAAACCAAAAATAAGAAGCAAAAATCTATTCATTCTTTGAAAATCTGGACAGTTGGGAGGTATAGTTCAGCTGGGCCTGTCTGGGTTTGCTGCCTTTCCCCCCTGACAAAATCATGGTTGAATGGAGCCTCTGCAGCCATTCCAATGAACCATTACTTGGCTATTTCACTCCATTTACCATAAACACTAATGTGCATACTGCTTTACTTCTATGATGAGTTGGACTTCATTTGAAAGTTTTATTTTGTATTTTACAGCACAAACACTAAGTCATCTACTAAACAAAGCAATGCAGTCTCACAATGAAAACTTAGCATTAAAACTTCTCTGCCCTTGAAACTCACATTCATTGAAACAGCATTGGAACCCACATTCAAAGAAAATACATTTTGTCAGTGGCAGATAAAGATTAATTGTGTGCTGTTTTCAAATCATAGGCCCCTTGCATATGAAACATACATGTGCTCTTTGATACACCTTCCTCATTGTACTAAATTATATTCCTTGTACAATATATTACAGTTGTTAGAGGGTGTTTTAAATTTGTTTTGAACATTTTTCCAGTAAGCAATGAAACAAAATGCATGCACCCATAAATGACAAAACTGCCCAGTTCAGAACATTTATCATAAAAGTCTACTCAGACTTCCACAGTCCACCATTATCAGTAAATATGCACAATTCTACAGTCCACCATTATCAGTAAATATGTACAATTCTACAGTCCACCATTATCAGTAAATATGCACAATTCTACAGTCCACCATTATCAGTAAATATGCACAATTCTACAGTCCATTATCAGTAAATATGCACAATTCTACAGTCCATTATCAGTAAATATGCACTATCTCTGAAGAAGTAAAAGTCATCTAAATAATTCCACATTAAAGAAATCTATAACTAATGAAGAGGTTGCTGCTAACAAACACCTTTATATTTCATGGTTTCATCGAAAAATAAAGTGTCTGTTGCCCCTTAGGAATAAATTGCCTATATTACATTAAAAAAAATGATAAGCTAGTAATATTGCAAGAGGAAATGGATGGCAAACTGATAACGGACTCATAGTTAGTATCTTCACCAAGGAGAACATTCTCAGTACAGCAGCATCCACCCCTTATGGGAGTAGAACCCAAAGCTTTCTGCATCAAAGGCAAGTACACAACCTGTTGTGCTATTAACAAGGCAAACCAACTTCATATAAGCAACACCAAACTTCTGTTCCCCTGTAGCTCTCAGCTTCTTGTAAAATTTACTCAATACTCAACTTTGCAGCACAAGAAAACTGGAAAAAGCCAAAATGTATTTTTTTGGGGGGGGGTCAAAAGCCCAAAAACCAGGGACACAAACATTGCTTGTATAATCTTGGAAAGTTGCTAGAACCATACATTTTACTGCCAAGCTCCCTGTGCAAAACAGTCAGAGCAACATACCACTAAGCCAAATCAGCTGCTTTGTAAAAGAGGAAGACTGAAACTTAAATGGCTATCATTTAGTGAATTCAGTTCTCACCATAGCTGTCAACCTCTTAGTACAAAACACCTGGACAAACCCAGTAAGGAGGGAATACAGCCCTCAAACATTCAGTGAATTCAGTTCTTGCCATAGCTGTCAACCTTAAAACCTGGACGAAGCCAATAATGGGGGAATACAGTCCCAAAAATAGGGACAAATTTCAAATATTCATCTTATAAACTTAGAAAATTGCTAGAATAAAAGGTTCTGTTATGGTTGTGTTACTATGTATTTTCTGAAGAACATGAAGTCTGAAATTCAAATGCCTATTTTACTGCTGACAGAATACAGGAGAAATACTGCAGACACGTCTTTGTAAAATGACAGGGCACCAGAGCAAATCCACACAAATACAGGGAGGAGATGCAGGCTCCACACAGAAGGCACCCCAGCCAAAAATCAAACCAGAAAATCTATAGCTGTGAGGCAACAATACTACCACTGCACCATCAAATATGCAAAGAATTAAACATTCAGAAACCTGAAGTCTGAAATTCAAATGCCTGTCAATTTTATTTAACATTTGTTAATCAGGACAGTCTGACTTGGAACAAAAAAAAATTTCAGCAGAGGCCCAGGAAGAAATAATGCAGACATGTCTTTGTAACATGGGAGGACACAAAAGCAAACCCACACAAACAGAGGGAGAAGATAAAGACCCCACAAAGAAGGCACCCCAGCCAAGAAGCAAACCTGAGAGCCTGCAGCTGTGAGGCAACAATGCTACCACTGCACCATCAAATATCAAGCATTGCAACATTTACAAACCACAGATATTATGAGGAACAGATCAGATCAAATATGAGGCAAACATCTGCAGTTTTTTATTTTACATATGGTGGTGGGTAGGGAATTCAGGTCTTTAACACCTGCATACAAGGTACAGGGTTCAAGCCTGAGGTATTCCCTAACACACACACACACACACCTGTAGTAGCAAACCACAAAAACTAAATATACTGCACTGGGTGCCAAACAGTCATTATGAGAGTCCAATCAAGACAAAATGAAGTGTAGAAGAATAAAAATATTTCAATGCATTGGCTGCATGACAGCTTAATATCTAGATGGAAACAAAAAAGGTTGTGAGGCATGAAAAAATAAATTACTTTTTTTTAATACATTAATGGAATGCCAGTCAAAATCAAGTATAAGAAAATCAAGCAGCACTCAACTCAAACCACTTCTTGCACTGCAGTTCTAATTATAATTTATATTCAGCTTTATTAAAGTAACAAGTAACATGCTGAAAGTAGAAATCTCTGATGCCCCACTTGTAAAAATGTTCCTTATCCAAAAAAAGACCTGCTGCCTGACATCTACTTGTTTCATGGGGAAAACATGATCAAAGTAAAAAATGAAAAGCAAACAAGAAATAAGCTCAAGATACATTGCTTAAAAGGATTACTGTACAGGTTATGGACCACGCGATTGGCATTCGGTTTATGGGTAAAGCCTGCAGAGATGACTGGAAGTCTCCAAGTGTAATGAGACTCTTAAAATAATGTAATTCTGTCCTTTATTACAAATACTGGCATATGCATTTATATACCCAAGGCTTATACATTATCTAGTTAAGTATTCTCTACATGGCAACAGAAAGGTTTTCAATGTTGGCAATTCTTTAACAGTATGCTTATTAAAGCTTACTTGCATCTTGTAATCTCAGCCAAGCTTACCTGATGGTCATTAAAGTATTGCTACTTAAACACAGAGCAACAGGCACTTTGAGTAATAAGCATAAATCAACAGTACAAAAAATATGACAGAAACCAGACCATTCTGTAAAAATCAAGGACAGATGAAAAGCCACTCTAGTACTTGTGTCTTCCTTGGATGGGTGGGATTCTCTGCACATTTACACTGCATAACTACTCCTTGCCTTGCTTCGACACATCCAGAGTCACTACATGGGGAAGTGGGGTGTAACAAGTATGTCACAGTTTGAAATGTCTCTGACTGACTTGTGATGGCCCTGACACATTTGTCATACCTCTCAACCTCAGAGCAAGAAATCTGGACAAAGCCATACAAAGAAATGGGACAAAGGCCCAAAAATAAGGACAATTTTTAGAATATTGCTCTTATAAACTTAGAAAGCTAATAGAGGTCTTGCATTAGTATGAATTTTCTGAATGGTATGAAATCTGAAACTCAAATGTCTGTCATTATTTTCTAACTTCAGTCTTTAATTATTTGTCACTAATTTGCCAAAAAACACAATTTTATGAAAAATGGACCAAAAATGTGATGTAAAAATATAAAATATCAACACAATACAGCTGGGAACCTGTCAAAGAAGGGACACTTTAATATTAGTACTGCTAACTTGAGCAGCTGACAAAATAAAATATCTACATGCATTTCTGAAATAAAAGTAATCTGATTATTACAGTTATTTCTTAATTATAAACCCTCTATGTTTTCTTCCAAAATTGCTATTTTGCGGAGGGATCATTAGGGGAAGAGCAACATTTTGAGTCAAAATCAGGGACAGTTTAGAGGTTTGGCTATGCCTAATTCTATAAAGCAATTTATTTGCATGTACCTCTCAACCTGTTAATGCAATAAATCTGGAGCCAAATATATTGGGGGAACATATAAACAGTACTAAAAATTGCTCTTCTATAAACTGGAACATAAATCTGGACAAGGCCAAATATATTGGGGGAACATATAAACAGTACTAAAAATTGCCCTTCTATAAACTGGAACATAAATCTGGACAAGGCCAAATATATTGGGGGAACATATAAACAGTACTAAAAATTGCCCTTCTATAAACTGGGACAGTTGATAGAACAGGTCTTACTTTAGCATGCATTTTTCTGAAGGTTATGAAGTCTGAAACTAGTGTGTCATTATTTAGTGACTTAATTCCTAAATGATTTGCCAGAAAACCACAAATTTTATGAGGAACAAACCAAAAATAAGAAGCAAAAAATCTATTCATTCTTTGAAAATCTGGACAGTTGGGAGGTATAGTTCAGCTGGGGCTGTCTAAGTTTGCCACCCTTCCCCCTCACAAAAGCATGGTCGAATGTAGCCTCCCTGCAGCCATTCCAATGATCCATTACTTTGCTATTTCACTCCATTTACCATAAACACTAATGTGCATACTGATTTACTTCTATGATGATTTGAACTTCATTTGAAAGTTTTATTTTGCATTTTACAACACAAACACTAAGACATCTGCTAAATAAACTTGGCATTAAAACTCCTCTGCTCTTGAAACTCACATTCATTGAAACAACATTAAAACCAACATTCAAAGAAAATACATTTTACCCGTGGCAGATAAAAATTAATTCTGGGCTGTTTTCAAATCATAGTCCCCTTGCATATGAAACATACATGTGCTCTTTGATACACCTTCCTATTGCTTTGAACATTTTTCCAGTAAACAATAAAACAAAACTGTCCAATTCAGAACATTTCCATCATAAAAGTCTACTCAAACTTCTACAGTCCACTATTATCAGTAAATATGCACAATTCTACAGTCCACCATTATCAGTAAATATGCACAATCTCTGAAGTAGTAAAAAAGTCATCTAAATAATTCCACGTTAAATAAATCTGTAATGAAGAGGTTGGTGTTAGCAATCACCTTTATATTTCATGGTTTCATCGAAAAATAAAGTGTCTGATGCCCCTGAGGAATAAGTTGCCTAAATTACATTAAAAATAAGCTAGTAATATTGCAATAGGAAATGGCTGGCAAACTGATAACAGGCTCATAGTTAGTATCTTAATTTTCAGTACGGCAGCATTCACCCCTTATGGGAGTAGAACCAACAACCTTCTGCATCAAAAGCAAGTACACAACCTTTTGTGCTATTAGCAATGTGAGCTGACTTAGCATAATCAGCACTAAACTTCTCTTCCCCTGCAGCTCTCAACTCCTTGTAAAATCTACTCAATACTCAACTGCATCTCAACTTCACAGCACAAGAAGTCTGGAAAAAGCCACATTTATTGGGGTGGGTCAAAAGTGCAAAAACCAGGGACACATTAAACATTGCTTGTATAATCTTGGAAAGCTGCTAGAATAAAATGCTGTGTTACCACCATACATTTTACTGCCAAGGTCCCTGTGCAAGAGTCAGAATAACATACCACTATGCCAAATCACCTGCTTTGTGAAAGAAAAATGCTGTGTTACCACCGTACATTTTACTGCGAAGGTCCCAGTGCAAAACAGTCAAGAGCAACATACCACTATGCCAAATCAGCTGCTTTGTGAAAGAGAGGAAGACTGAAACTTAAATGGCTATCATTTAATGAATTCAGTTCTCACCATAGCTGTCAACCTCTTAGCACAAAACACCTGGACAAACCCAGTAATGAGGGAATACAGCCCTCAAACATATTCAGTGAATTCAGTTCTTGCCATAGCTGTCAACCTTAGCACAAAAAACCTGGACAAAGCCACTAACAGGGTATTACAGTCCCAAAAATAAGGACACATTTCAAATAGCCATCATATAAACTTAAAAAAATTGCTATAATAAAAGGTTGCATTACTATATATTTATTGCTAAAATAAAACGCTGTTTTACTATGTATTTTCTGAAGAATATGAAGTCTGAAATTCAAATGCCTGTCAATTTTACTTCTGACGGAACAAAAAGAATTTTCAGCAGAGGACCAGGGAGAAATACTGTAGACACATCTCTTTGTAAAATGGCAGGACACCAGAGCAAATCCACACAAACACAGGGATAAGATGCAGACTCCACACAGAAGGCACCCCAGCCAAGAATCAAACCAGAAAACCTATAGCTGTGAGGCAACAATACTGCCACTGCACCATCAAATATGTAAGGAACTAAACATTCAGAAACCTGAAGTCTGAAATTCAAATGCCTGCCAATTTTATTTAACATTTGTTAATCAGGACAATCTGACTTGGAACAAAAAAAAATTTCAGCAGAGGCCCAGGAAGAAATAATGCAGACATGTCTTTGTAACATGGGAGGACACAAAAGCAAACCCACACAAACACAGGGAGAAGATACAGACCCCCACAAAGAAGGCACCCCAGCCAAGAAGCAAACCTGAGAACCTGCAGCTGTGAGGCAACAATGCTACCACTGCACCATCAAATATTAAGCATTGCAACATTTGTAAACCACAGATATTATGAGGAACAGATCAGATCAAATATGAGGCAAACATCTGCAATTTTTTTACAAATGGTGGTGGGTAGGGAATTCAGGTCTTTAACACCTGCATACAAGGTACAGGGTTCAAGCCTGAGGTATTCCCTATCACACCACCATGAGCCTAACCACCAGTATATTGCACCAGGGGCATTTCCACACACACATACACACACACACACACACACACACACACACACACACACACACACGGTCCTGTAGTACATCCCTGGCCACAAAACCCTCGACGAGTGCAGCTGAAAAACATGCGCAAATCCGACCTTGCCCGTTGTGAGATCTTCCCCTGCAGCAAGCCAATCCAGACCCGAGATCCTTGTAGTCTGACCCCAACGCTTTTCCCCAGTGAGTTCCCAGGCAGTCTATGCAGTTTAAAACTGCATAGACTTGTGGAGCGCTCCTGTTCACGTGTCTCAATCAGGACTGCTGCTGAGACAATCTGTGCATGCTCCATGCTCCAAACTGTCTCAGCAGCAGTCTGGACTAGTGAGCATGCGTGAAATTTTAAAATATCTTTTTCTTATTTTTTTCTTTTTATTTTTTTTTCTTTTGTTAGTTTGAAGTGGACATGCTTATACCTCTCAACCTGGAAACCTCAAAAATCTGGACAAAGGCCCATTAAAAATAGGTACAAATCTACACTGATTAACATAAAAACTGCATACATAATTATGTAACTCCACCCATTCAGATGGAATTGTGGGATAACATCTTTTAAACACAAACTGAAGAACATACAATGAAAATATGGTCCCAGAGTCCCCCTGCAGCCATTCCAATGTCATATTACTTGGCTATTTCATCCCATTTAACATAAATACTGTAAGGTGCATACTGCTTTACTTCTACACAAACACTAATAGACATTTGCTAAACAAAACAATATATAGTCTCACAATCAAAACAGACTTAGCATTAAAATGTCTCTGCCCTTGAAACTCACATTCATTTAAACAGCATTAAAACCCACATCCAAAGAAAATGCTTCTGGCCAGTGATGGATAAAGATTACCTTTGGGCTGTTTTCAAATCATAGGCCCCTTGAAAATGAAACATACATCTGTTCTTTGATACACCTTCCTGACTGTATTAAATTATATTCCTTGTATGATACACCACACTTGTTAGAGAACATTTTAAATGTATTGTTTTGAATATTTTTCCAGTAAGCAATGAAACAAAATCCATGAACCATTAATGACAAAACTGCCCAATTCAGAAAATTTCCATCATAAAAGTCTACTCAAACTTCTACAGTCCACCGGTATCAGTAAATATGCACAATCTCTGCAGAAGTAAACATCATCTAAATTCCACATTAAAGAGATCTGTAACCAATGAAGAGGTTGCTGCTAGCAAACAACTTTATATTTTATTGTTTCATCTACAAGTAAAGTGCCTGTTGCCCTTGAAGAATAAATGGCCTGTGTTACATTACAAAATGATAAGCTAGTAATATTTCAACAGGGAATGGATGGCAAACTGATAACAGGTTCATAGTCACTAGGTATCTCCAAAAAAGGATGACATTCTCAGGATTGCAGCATCCACCCCCTTTAAAAGTACAATGCAGTACAGTATCAGCAATCCATCTACATACTGTGGGAGTAGAACCCACAGCATTCTGCAGCAAAAGCAAGTATACTACCTGTTGTGCTACTAACAATGCAAGTAGACTTCACATAAACAGTACTAAACTTCTCTTTCCCTAAGGAACTGTGCAGCACAAGAAATCAGGAAAAACCCCAAATTTATTGGAGGGGGGACAAAGGCCCAAAACCAGTGGCACATTTTAAACATTGCTTGTATAATCGTAGAAAGTTGCTAGAATAAAATGTTGCATTACAATGTGTTTCCTGAAAGATAGGAAGACAAACTTAAATGGCTGTCATTATTTAGTGATTTCAATTCTCACTGATTTGCCAGAAAACCATAAATTTTATTTTATTTTTATTTAACATTTGTTTACTGGGAAAGTGTGACTTGGAACAAAGCTAATTTTCAGCAAAGGCCTAGGGAGAAATGTTCCAGATGCATATCTTTATATCAAGGAGGAAACCAGAGCACCCAGAGGAAACCCACACAAACACAAGGAGGACATGCAGACTTTGCACAGAAGGTACTTCATCCAAGAATCAAACCAGAGAACCTCTTGCTGTGAGGCAACAACACTACCACTGCACCATCCAAATTTTAAGAGGAACAGATCAACACATTCTAGACAATCTGTGAACATTTGTGCAGTTGGGAGCTATAACTCCTTCAGTCAGAAATGGTGGTATGGGTAGAGCACTCAGGCTCTTGCACCCTGTACCTACGGTACAGGGTTTGAACCTATGTAACCCTTACCACCAGTCATACCTAACTGGGGCATTTTACACACACACAACACACACACACACACACACACACACACACACACACACACACACACACACACACACACACACACACACACACACACACACACAAATGCCTCTCAATATAAATGGAGCAGTTCCGTATATCTCAATGTAAATGCAAAGAGGAGGTCTGTATATCTCAGTGTAAATGCAAAGAGCAGGTCTGTATATCTCAATGTAAAAAATGCAGCAAAAAGACCACGGTTGAATACACAGTTCTGCACACATTATCTCAGTGGACGTAAACACAGCAATAATGGTTGAATTAGAGTGGCTGTCTGGAAATGCATAAACCTGCACCATACACACTTGATAAACTGGTTGAATTAGAGTGGCTGGCCATAAATACACACACTAGAAAAGAACGACCTTGCAGCAACAGTTGAATTAGAGTGGCTCGCTGACACTTGTTCTTACCTGGATTTTAAATCCGCCTGCCATTACTGTTATATTCCCTAATCCCTCCAGTCCAACAAGAAGTAGCTGATGTCATCATGCACACCCCTATAGCCTGGTGATGTGTGGTGACATCAGCCAAACATTTAAAGTGTAACTGGTAAATCAAAAAGAAAAAAAAAACAAAGACCTGGAAATTTGGAAATGAAGGGGGGCACTCGAGAATTCATGGCACCCCACATACCTCTCAACCTGGAAAGATCAAAAATTTGGACAAAGCCCATGAACAATAGGTACAAATCAAATTTGCATACATAATTATGTAACCATGCCCACTCCTGTGGAATTGTGGGATATCAACTTTCAAACGCAAACTGAAGAACAGATGACCAAAATATGGCACCAGAGTCCCCCTGCAGCCATTCCAATGTCCCATTACCTGGCTATTTTGCCCCATTTACCACAAGCACTATTGTGTGCATGCATACCGCTTTACTTCTACAATGATTATTTGGATTTGATTTTTGCATTTTATAGCACAATGCACAAACATGAATAGGTATCTGCTAAACAAAGCAATACTGTCTCACAATGAAAACAGACTTGGCATTAAACTTATCTGCCCTGTGAAACTCACATTAATTGAAACAGCATTGAAACCCACACCACATCCAAAGAAAATGCATGGCCAGTGGTGGATAAAGTCTAATACTAAACCAAACCAAACTGGGTGCTGAGTTTATGTTGCTAGAGAATGGGCAATGCCTCCTAGAGTTTAGAAAACGTCTTTTATAATAATTTATATTTTTGAATTGATAAAACTACATGTAAATGCTCACAGCTGGCATCACTTTACATATAGATGATGATGAAGTTGTTTTACTAGGAACACTATTTTAAATCAGACCTTGTTCCCAGATGGAGCCTGGTAGAAAAAGACATTATGTTCCTTTCTCAATGTTATGTTTTACACAAGGAAAACAGTTTTCTTTCTGTTTGCCTTTGAACCTTGTCAGTCAGAAAACCATACTGCCTGTTTCATTCACAACAGTTAGCTACCATTTTGGTTCAGTTTCTTAGACATTATATATAGTATTTTTTCTCAAGGCTTTTGTGTAAGAAAACAACAGAAATATTGCATGTTCCAACAAAACCCCTTACATCTAAACATTTAAAAATTATTTTTTGCATGAATATAGAAGCAGATCTTGTAGAAATGAATGCAGAACAGTTGTATACAGTAAAATGCCTTGGCATTAGTATCTTTATAATGAAAGATAGCCAATTTAGTTATATTTGATTTCACTGAATACTTTATTTTGCTACATTCATTAACTAACCCAGCAATTTTCATATCTTAGAGAAGAGAACGTGATTTGTGTATATGTGTGCTTGAGTGCATGTGTATGGACATGGCAGTCTGTGTTTTGTGTGTGTGTGTGTGTGTGTGTGTGTGTGTGTGTGTGTGTGTGTGTGTGTGTGTGTGTGTATGTGTGTGCTACCAATCTGTCTGCGTGCATGTATGTATGTGCATATATGCATGTGTGTGTGTGTGTGTGTGTGTGTGTGTGTGTGTGTGTGTGTGTGTGTGTGTGTGTGTGTGTGTGTGTGTGTGTGTGTGTGTGTGTGCACGTGTGCACATGTTCCTACATCGGCATAATTTAGCTGAAATGTACTTCTGTATTTTCTGTGAAGAATTGTTTTGTGTTTTAAATAAAAAAGTTGAAGACGTCTTTAAATCTATAGTGTCATATCTTAATATGTTATTTCTATTATTTTAAAGTTAGTACCAGTTTAGCTAACCATCAGTCTCTCACACACACACACACACACACACACACACACACACACACACACACACACACACACACACACCGTTTCAACTTAATGCTGAGCGATAAATCCTTCCTGTAACTTACTTCTGAGCTGAGCGATAAATCCTTCCTGCAGCTTACATCTGAGCTAAGCGATAAATCCTTTCTGTGCAAGAAGCGATGAGCCTTCTAAATAAATCCTTGCCTCAAGCAGCAAAACATCCATTTGTGTCTTCATCTATTCCCAGCCGAAAATCAAATAGCCAGGCAAATCCTTTCCAGCTGGAGCCTTCTAAATAATTCAAATAGCCAGGTGAGCCCTTCTAAATAAATCCTTTCTGGCTGGTTCGTTCTCGCTCACAAAGCATTTGAACCAGACAGAAACCTGGAAATATGTGTGCCGTGAGCTGAATTTGGACAGGCTGGTAGCCCTTGTGAGCTGACATCATTGTGCACGTGATGACATCAGCTAAAGTGCGAAAAATAAAAAAAAGCGCAAAAATAAAAATCAAGAAAAAAATCGGAAATGAAGGGGTGCCACTCAGGAATCGTGGCACCCCATTATTTGGACCCAAAACTTGGTAAAAAACGAGGAGTTCAGGACAGTTTTGCCCTCAAAACCAGTAAATACTGAGGTATTCGGTATGGTTGAGAGGTCTAGACATGCTGAGGGTATCACAGGCGTCAGCATCCAGGATCCTCCAACAGTTCCTGGATTCTATGCTCCAACATGCCAGTGAGCACATATTTTTCCCCATAGTTCTGAGGAGAGGGTCATATATATACAACAGTTCTACCAGGTAGTGCACTACTCTGAAGTACTGGATGCCATAGATTGCACTCATGTAGAATTTAAGGCACCACCTGGGAAACAGGGTAGGCTCTACATTAACAGAAAGTGCTACCACTCTATCAACTACCAAGTGGTGTGTAATGCCAAGGGAATCATCTTGAACTTGGGTGCTGGCAACCCTGGCAGGTACCACAACTCACATATCTGGCACACCTCCCAACTGTACCAGATGTTTGCTATGGGCTATCCCATAAGAACATTTACTGGGGGATGCAGGCTGTGCACTGAAACCATGGCTGATGACACTCATCACAAATGCACACACACCCATGGAAGAATGCCATAATGAGGCACACGCTTATGGAAACCCAACTTATGGAAATCGTTTTGAAAAATAATTATATCTATTTCGAAAGTTATTTTTTAAGCAATTAGAGGGGGTGGCCATGGGGTCCCCCTGTGGCCCACTCTTTACAAATATTGTGATGGCCTGGTGGGAGAAGACATTCTTGTTTTCTTCCCCATTTGTTGGACATATTCCTTTATATCTCCAATACTTGGACAATTTGTTTGTTGCTTGGCAGGGCTCTGTAGATCTGATTTCTATGTTTTTGGATTATATAAATTCAAGTACAGACTTTTTGAAGTTTACATATGAGTGTAAGTCTGATGAAATTTCATACCTGGATGTTCTGGTTGTGAGAAAACAGGACGGGGTGATTAAGTCTACTATTTTTAGGAAACTTACATACTCAAATAGTATGTTGCATTTTTCAAGTACTCATCCCACGCATGTTAAGAGAGGGATAGTCAAGGGGCAATTGGTCAGGGCTGCCCGCATGGTTTCGGATTTTGAAGATTTCCTACAGGAATGTGAGAAAATGGTGGGTATGTTTTTGGAACAGGGTTACCCTGTCCCTTTAATAAACAGCATCAAGGAAGAGGTGATTTTTAAATGTAGAATTGGGGTTTATAAGCCAATTTTGGGGAACAATAGTAGAAATCACTTGGGGGGGGGGTGAAGCCCAGTATAGTGAGTTGAGTAATCTGAATAATAATACTCTATCTGTGAATTACGAGTTATTGCCTAATAATGATGCAGATAGATTGGATAAAAAATGTTTCTGCCCCTTTATGATGACTTTTTCAAGCAATATGGGGATAGTGCAGGACATTGTTAGAAAAAATTGGAACTTTATTCTTCAGGAACAAGATATGAGGGTGGTTCTAGGGGAACAACCTACGATTGTATATCTGAGAGGGAATAATATGAAATCACTTTTGGAAGTAAGTAAGAACAGTAACATACAAGGTAAGATGGAACCATGTAGGATTTGTTCCCAGTGTAGTCATGTGATGTCTACAACAAATGTTCAGGTAAGAGACAAAAAGATTTATATAAGAGGAAAATACAATTGCCATTCATGTGCAGTTGTTTATGTAGCATTATGTTCAGAGTGCCCAGCGTTTTACATGGGTAAAACACAGCGCAAATTGGGGCAGAGTATATATGAGCATGGGTATGAAATTAGACAGGGTAATGAGAAAAATGCGTTGCACAGGCGTATTAAAATATATCCACGACATTCTTTTAAATTTGTGGTCTTGCAACAAGTGAAACATTATAACATACGGGGCCTTGGAAAGTATATTTAGAGACAAGGGAAACTTGGTGGCAAGTGTATTTAAATGCTTCTTGTCCTCCAGGTTTGAATGACACAGTTTCAATTGCAAGCAGACTCAAACCTAAAGTATATGAAAGATAAAGTGTGTACTTGCAGTGATGTATGGGTTTAATTCATGAATTTTACAATTTTATATGTTTATTTCTAATTGGACATGAAATTTTATGTACGTGAATTGAAATGAATTAATGTGGACATTTGAAACAGAAATTGTTAACTAATTGGGCTAAGTGAGGGCTGCTGGGTATAAAAATGTATTGTTTGATTTTATCTGTCTGATGAAGTCAGGTGATGGTCACCAGACGAAAGCACTAACCATTATTAAAATACTTGGATTTTACTGCTTATCTAGCCTGGTATTGTGGTTTTTACCAGGCACAAGCTCAAACCAGAAATGCTACAGAGCATGAGTTTGGGCTGATGAAGTCATGGTTCTGGTGCCTAGATACATTTGGTGGAGCCCTGCAGTACAATACATGGATATGTGCAGAAGTATTCACATTATGTGCCATGCTACACAACATAATCCTGAAGAAACAGCTACATCAGGATCAGCAAGGGGAAGGGGCACACATCCCTCCACCAGTGCCAAGGTCACCACAGCCACAGGCAGATGAAGAGTCAGAGGGGGAATCCACCAGCTGCTGTGGGTGTAGGCAGAGATAGGCATGCTCAGTATGTCCTTGCATTGGCTAAGAGACAACAATTAGCACACTCACTCACCACCTAGAGGCCTATAACCTTCCTCCTACTCACATACATATAGTAATATTGATGGAAGGCAATTCACACAACCTTTACTTCCACATGTATTGGCTGTGTACTGCTTGCACCAGAGTCAGCCCTGAACTAACATTAACTATAACTGCTGCATTTACAAGGTAAGTCCTGAACCTGGAGTGTATTGTTTAATAATATTATGGCATATCCTTGTATATTATCAGTTAGTACAGTAAGCAAGTAAAAGGTGTATAAACATTACCTTAACATGTGACAGCAGAGACTTATTTCGCTTATATGTGTCCATTAGTAAGTAGTAGGCCTCAGGCATGAAAGATTCACACAGTCATACCTCTTAAAAGTTCTGATGATCATTGCATGTCCTCAGTTTAGCACCATACATTTGTACTGGAAAAGCATTACAGATAAAAATTAGAAAGTAATGATACACACTGCAGTCTCTGACTTCACAACCCTCACAAGATCAAACAACAGGCAGAATGCAAAGCAAGGGGAGTAACATGAGCAACATATCCTTATTTGTGTCATAGCAGTAACTCACCTTTGCCCCCCCCAAAGACCAGTGTCCCCTTGTATGTTTCATAACAGTAACTCAGCTTTGCTCCCCCCAAAAGAGTAGTCTGTGCTTATTTATGCCATCCAACCTCCCCTTCATTTGTAGGCAACTGTATGTCATATTATTCCCAGTTAATATCCTCACACATTTTAAGGCTAGTAATATAGAATGGCTTACACACTGCATGTATCAGTGTACTGGTTAGATAACTGATGACTGACAAACAAACACAGAAAGGTAATGCAGAGCTGTATATTTGCAAGCAATAATCATAGTAGGTTGTGTGATCACTAAGTACACATAATAAATGTACAAATAACAGCTTATGGTTTTATATCAGCGTACATTCTGATGCAGTTGGTTGTCTGAAGAATGAGTTCAGTTTTTTGCTGCAAAACTGTTTCTGTGGCAAAGAGGGCTAAGGCTATTATTTTCTCATGTGTATGTCATACATTGTCATACATTGGATTTTCCTTATTTCAGCAACTTGCCCCTTTTCCTTCTTTTTTCCTTTTCTGTATTTGTTTGTGTAATGTATTTTATTTATTTATTTATTTAATTAGTTATTTTTTGACCAGTGTTTGCTCGATGTGGAGCATAGTGAAATCACAGGAATGGAGGAAATAAATGGAAGTTTTGGCTGTGCTTATGTCGTTTCCATGAAGAGTCACAGTGCAAACTGACTAACTAGACCACCTAGGATGCAGACCAGACCCAGACAGCCACAAATAGAAACTGGATACATTCAGTTAATGGCATTGATGTCATGTGACTAGTCCTTTGGCAGCAGGTGTTAAGAGTAGGGCTAGAGTACAGATAGTCCTGGCTTCTAGTACAGGGTGTGCAACATTTGTTTTACTGTTGTGATATTGTAGTTTATAGCAATAAACTTCAACACAGACAAGTGTTTTCTCCACCCTCTTGTGGGAACAGGTGTAAGTATAGGACTACCATAGACATGGTCCTGGATTCAAACACATATTCCATTCACTTTTATATGTCCCAATTCCTATTATATATTATCACATTATTATCAAATGTATGATTGTGGGTATACTGTGTACTGTATTCCTGTAATTATAGTTCTGCTATCTTGGTTGGCGTGGCCTTCACATTTGTAACATGCACATATCTAACTGCCTGTGTAATTTCTCACTGCTTGCCACTGTTGCACACTGCTTACCAGTGTGCAAGTGCAGGGCTACCAATACAAATGATAACTGAACTATCAGTCTCCATTGCTCTTGATCCATGGTAGACATGGCAGGCATTCTTGGAGAGGGTGTAAGATTTATGCTAAGAGTTGGCATGTCCAGGAGTCCAAGATTTTTACAGTACCAGGCTGCTCTAGGGGAACTATTCTGGCTCCCAGTATAAGTCAGAAGCTTGGGATACTTTGGCCCGGGCTGTACCACTGGTATCCTGACTACTGGTGACCAATGTAGGCACCTCTTTACTGACCTACATTGCAGGAAGAGGGATACCCTTGATGCTTGGATCAAGGAATATAGGACTGTGGACATCCCACATATGTGTAAGTACAGAGAGTACTTGTAAGGCTTAAAAGCTGAATATAGGAAAGACTGGTATTCATAGTGGTATTCTGTTCTGTGTTTTCCACAGCTGCCATGGAATGGGAGGTCAATGTTAGGACCCATAGTGCTAGACTGAAAGGGATAAGGGAGGCATTTGGAATGTAGGCAGCAGAACAGTAGTGTTATTGCAGCATTAAAAGTTAAAGATAAACTTTTTTGATATTTTATACAGTTGTATCAACTTGAACATGCATATCTCAACTGTAAAAGCAAGTATGCATGCATTAGTCTGTAGCACAAACCAAGAGTACAATATTAAACTTTAGTCAGAGGTTGTAGGTTCAAATACCACACTTCCCAAATATACAATACTGTTAAGTCTTCAATTATGTGTAACTTAAAAGTTTAAAGTAAAAGCTCTATACCAGTGACACACATGCTGTGCTGTAAACTGTAGTCTGTATAATTGGAACATGCATATGTGCAATATATTCATATGTAAAGTAGTACTTGCTGCAATCTTTAGTATAGTGTGCATCTGTTAGTGGCTGGTAGTCTTAAAAGTGAAAAGTATCTGTTGGGGATGGTAGTCTTAAGGATAAAGGTTAAGATAACAGAGTTAATTAATTGCATTAATGCATTGTATGTCACATATGAAAGTGCTAATCTTATCTCTTTTTTTTTATCACCACAATCCTTATCTCTCTTTTTATTTTTTGTATTTATTAATTTTTTTAAAAAAAATGTTTCATTTTATTATATGTCATCAAAATGTGCCCATATTATCCATGTGTACCACATCACAAAATGCTCCACAGCACAGCAGGGTAGGCCTGTCCCACAGGATCTGCCTGCCCCCATTCCACTGGCTACAGCACAATTGCCCAGCATGTCTGGGAGCCAACCTGGAAACACCAACTCTGCTGCTCTGCACTACCTGCCCCCTGAGGTAGTCCTGCCCAGGAGGATAGTCCAGTGGTTCCCTCTGGGAGCAGTGAAAGAGGTTGCAAGTTCATCAGCCTTACCAAGTTGCCAGGGATGGTACATAGAGCTGTGTGCTCCACTGTTGGTGCACACCTATGCCATCTGGAGAGGTTGATCTCCCTCATTTTCCATAGTACCAGGAGTAAGAGAAGGAGATGTCAAGTGCTCCAGGTAGTGGTGGAGTGAAAGGACAGTGATGACAGTCCTGTGAGTGAGGATGTGATTCTCACTATCACCCAGCTTGATGACCATTGGTCCTGGATGTCCCTACCCTCACCCCTTCCATAGTTTCCACTGACCTGTTGTGTCCATCACCATCTCTGTCTCAACTTGTTTGTCTTGTCTGTCTGCAATTGCTTTCTCACCTACCCAACTTACCAGACATACCTACATCCCTTCTCCAACTTCCTCTCTCTCTCTCTCTCTCACAAAAAAAGTGGGCACCTGTCCCTAAAAAAAAAAATCATCCTATACATAGCTCTCCATTACGCACATATGTCTTCTTGACACACTTGATTTGGTAATATTGGCTATACAGCATGATTCTGTTGTGGTCACCCTCTCTCTGGAGGTGACAGTCCAAATTCAGCTAATATTCCACATATATTATCAGTTTTTACTGTTGAAGAAATACATAGCTATGGTTCTTTCCTACCTCCCTCCTGCACATTCATGTATTGCTTTCTATTTGTTCTTTCCCCTGCTTCTCCCCATTTTACCACTCTCCTATCTTTTCTATTTCTTTTCTTTAATGCATTATTGTGCAATGATGCACTTTGCACACCAGTGTGCAACAATAGTAATGCAATAGTAGTTAAAAGTATTACATACAGTTGTATTTGAACCCAGTACCATCTGGCCCCAAAAAGGAATGTATCTCTGCATTAACATATGCTGCCACAGAGTCAGTTAAGTAGCAGGTGTATTCCAGAGACTCAAAACTAGCTGTCAGACTTTAGCAATGCTGGAGAAGCAATGGATCCCTTCACATTTTGGGCTCCATGTTTACACAATGGTGAGCGATGGCAAACAGGTGCAGTTACTTCCTTGCAATGCCATTTAACATCACTGTGCAATGCCAACACACAGCAACACATCTCTTATAAACAATTCATGTCATTGCATTGTCACTCTGTAATGAAAGGTATTTTAAAGTATTCAAGCCCAGTATCATCTGGCCCAAAAAAGGAATGTGTCACTGTAATAACAGCATTAACACATGCTGCCACAGAGTCAGTTAAGTAGCAGGTGTATTCTAGAGAGTCAATACTAGCTGTCAAACTTTAGCAATGCTGCCACTGGAATACTTACATGACATTGCATTATGTACTAATCATTCTTAATGTCTCCCTTTTTCCTGCCATGCAACAGCACACAAATGAGATAAGCACAGCCAAATCTTGCATTCATTCCTCCATTTACCGTGATTGCACTAAGAGCCACATCGTGCAAACAATGGCCAAAAAATAATGAAATGATAAAAAAATGACAAAGAGAACATAATTTGCAAACAAATGAAGAGGAGGTTGGATGTTAATGAAACAGAACCTGTGAATTTTGCGCTGCTTACTTGCATTTCCAACCTTGACAGACATATATGTAACACTTTCCAAGTCTAACCTGACACACCCACCTGATGTAATCATTTCACAGTTGCCATCCATTAAAGACAAACACTGAGGGAGTGCCTGCACTATGTTTACATGTGCTACATGGAGCCAAGGATTTGAGATTCAGCATTTCTAATGAGTTTGCACCTCATTTGCATCTTTACCATGCTGAAAGCCCTGAGACTACACCAGATGGCAACCATGTAGCAAGGGAAACTGAAGGGGAGCTGAACTGTTTATGTGTTGAAGACAGAAGAGAGGATATTACTTTGGAATATATCTGTACAGAGGACTACTGGTTTTGAGAAGATATGCCTGTATTTCATCAGCTGCATTCTGCATATGCTGACACGTAACTGAATAGTCTAGTTCATGTTTTTTATATTTATTTTGGTTAGCGCATGCTTTTGCACTTTTATCTGTCTGCATTAGTTACAAGTGTACTCATGGCATGGGCAAGTTTGTCAGGGCATTTCATAGGTATATTTGATTGGTAATATTTCACATTGAATATTCTGTATTAAATCTGTGGACATGTTTCAGGGACAGGCCATTTTATATCACTTTAGCATTTCAATGATGCTTTCGTAGTCAAATATGTCATTTGCCTATTCATTTGAGGGGTGGGGGTGAGAAGCTGCATTTCTGTTATGGCACAAAAAAAGGATATGTTGTTATTATTACTAACTCTCCTTTTGTTGCATCCAGCCTATCTAACTGAAATATGTCTCTGCTGTCACATATTAAGGTCAGTTCTGTACAAATCTCCCACCTTTTACTTTATATTCTGTCCGTGTAGATTCCTTTCTGTGTCTGTATTCCAAAAGTTTTGAAATTCACAGAGAAAGCCTACACGGAGTCTACAAGGGTGCTTTATAGCTTGTTGAATAGCTAAACCATGTTGGATTGGTTAATTAGCATGCAGTAATTAGTAGGACAAGGTGTTTACCTTGTTTGCATGGTGGTGCGTGCCGCTACACTGTGCTTACTGAATCTAAAACTTTCTGCGGCAGTGTGCACCTTGCATCTCAATGCACACACAGTGAAAAATGACCATGTAGGCTTTATTAAGTCCCCATCTATGTGTATATACTTCTTCTGTGGAACAAATAAAAAATTCAATACATAGCCATTATTTTTAGTGCAGTCACATGTCAGAAGTATTCATAGAAGTGGCTATAACTGCTGAGTGGGGTAGGGCCTTCTGTGGATGAAAATAACTGACACTCTCATTGTTTGCTTGGTTTAAACTGTCACTAGTTTGGCTTTGTGGGACTTGTGTGCATATGCATGATGTAAGATGGAATACTTTTCTGAGTTACTTGCAGCACATTACTTTGACTATGATTGTTATTATTTTGCCACAATCAGATATTTGAGGTGTACAAAATCAGTATAGTAACTATAATTGATGGGTATGGAGACTGACTGTGAGAAACAAAGTGACTTATCCCTGCTGTTGTTTGATCACTGTTAATCAGCACTCACTGATCTGCCATAGCAGTAGTAGCATCAGACAATGTACAATTAGTTTTATAGGACTGTATTTAAGAGTATCAATTTGGCTGTAATTTGTTTCCTTTCCATCACAAGCATCAGCATTGCACATTATAAGTGGCTATCTCTAAGGGTGTGCCAAGAGCAGGATTTGTATGAAAGTAACTACTCATTGGCACATTGAGTAGTAATGCTGTCTCATATGATGTGGCTCTAGTTGAGTTCTTGACTGTGGCTTCTTCTTTGTGGAGTTTGCATGTCCTCCCTGTCTCTGTGCAAGTTTATCCATGTACTCTGGTTCCTTCAACACCTCAAAGACATGACATAGGTGAATTGGCTGATCTCCAATTTACCTGTAAGTAAGCATGCATGCATGTGTCTGTGTGTATGCATCTTGTGGCAGAGCTGACTTGTCATGGGTAGTTTCAGTATGTATGAATTGAATTTATACATTTAAGTGTGAGTTTAAAAATAATGTTACATATTTTGTGTGTGGAAATATTGCTAGGCATGTATAAATCTCTTTTGGGTAGCAGCAAAAAAAAAAAAAAAAAAGAGAAAAAAAGCTAGCAAGTCTACTGTCTTTCAAAAATAAGACAATAAATGCACTATATAACAACCAGAACCTCAGAGCTTTCAGCAACCTGGTGGTCCCCACATCCCAGGCGATACAACTACATTTTCACACAGGTATAGTAGCAACCTCTGCCCTGAATGTCACAGAGTGTAAGACTAGCCTTGCTCAGAGGTATCCACAAAAGAATGATGCAGTTTTTATCTGTGTGCATATGTGTGAGTGTGTGTGTGTGGGGATAGGGAATTGTGTTTTTATTATTTGTTTAACTTCCTTACAGACCTCAAATATGTGCACAGAAGGTTGTTATAGCTTATGTATGGGGATGTGTACACATAGTTGAGCTACTCAAGAAGCTATAAAGCATCCATGTAGGCTTTCCCTGTGAATTCTAAAACTTTTGGAATACAGCCATGGAAACGAGTCTACATGGACAGAATATAAAGGAAGTGCAACAACTTGGAGTACACTGCTGTGAATGTTATTTTTTCCCACCTTCTTCACAGTCAAACATTAGATTTGTTTACAGATGGCTATATTTTTGCTGGTATGTGTAAGGAGACATGCTGTTTATATGTGTATGAAAGCAACAGGTTGAAATATGTTATTGTATTCTGTTTAACTTTCACTTTCATCCCAATGTTGACATTGGATTGGTACACAGAAGGTGGATGTCTTTTTGGAGGTAGGGTTGAAGTGACATGCTGTATAGATGTTTGCAGCTGCCACTTGAAGTATAACTGTAGCCATTTGTGTCTTGACTTTCATTACAAAGTAAAAGCAGGGAAATACACAAAAAGTGTTTTTTTTTTTTTTTTAGGAGAGGTGTATGGAGGCACAGGAACAAGTCCATAATATATTTGTATCCTCACAAGTATTTGTCTTCTCAGCTTATTATGAATTGTTATTTTGTCAGACACAGCTTATTTCTTCATTGAAAGAAAAAATATGACTGAATTTATTTTCTTACTCATGTTTTTGTAAGGTAGTGTTTAAAAAAAAAATTAAATGCACATCAGAAAAACCATAACCCTGTAACTGCAGAACCCTGGCTTAATTTAGCTGTTAATTCTACAGTTCTTACTGTGCCCTCTTAGCCAGTTAGGTTTTGTTGAAAGGATGAATGAAAAAGGAAAGTTGAACAGGAAGACTGAATTCCTTGCCTTAGTCATGGTTCTTGTTCACACCATCACTAGATGTGAAAAAGTTTAAAAAAAACTCTAAAAACCACCACAAAACATCCAGAATGCTCAGCAGTTCAGGGGTCACTTATATAAATACTGAACATTTTCAAAAAAATCCCTACTACTCACTATGAGTTTGAGCCAGACAGATTAAGGTAAAATCAAGCAATATCAGTAGCAATGTACTGAGCAGGAAGGCTTGAGTTTGGAATTGGAAGAATAATACTAGCTTCTTTTGATTGTGGCATACTAGTTAGTATTGTTGGTTCATAGTACTTTGTTCTTGTGGCATACCATTTAATATTGTTAGTTCACTGTCCTTTGTTCTTGTGGCATACCAGTTAGTGTTGTTGGCTCACAGTACTTTGTTCTTGTGGCATACCAGTTAGTATTGTTGGTTCACAGTCCTTTGTTCTTGTGGCATACCAGTTAGTGTTGTTGGCTCACAGTACTTTGTTCTTGTGGCATACCAGTTAGTATTGTTGGTTCACAGTACTTTGTTCTTGTGGCATACCAGTTAGTATTGTTGACTCACAGTACTTTGTTCTCCAGTTCAGTTTTCATTGAATGAGGCTTCTGTGGAGAGCTTGTAAATCATTCCTGTATATGGGTTTTACCAGTACTCCAGTTTCCTTCTATATCCTACAATCATGCTATAGGTGATTTTATGGTCTTCCTAAGCATGCATGTGAGTGAGCCTCCTGTAATAGTATTACTTATTATATACATTTTACATTACTTACTCCTTTTAAGCAAGCATCCAGGCAAGGCATGGCTCCCTCATGTATAACAGTTGACAGAAGGTTTACCCAAACCCAAATTCTGCAGGCTGCAAGACATCTACTTATCATTGACCAAACAGAGCCCTAAACCACTATACTGTAGAACAAGTAACAATTGCATGATCCAAACAGGTAGTCTTTGGATTCTGGGAAAGGTTCTCCTACTGCTTAATACATATCACTGTATTGCTGTTTTGTCACCCTCTTTAAGTATCTTTGAAAGGTTAATTATTCAACAGTGGACTAAACTTAGACCAGTTTTATGCCCTTCGAAGTGCTGCTATTCATACTTCTCAACTGTACAGATTTTCACAGAACGTCCATATTTTTGCCTTATATTTTTGGTCCGTTTTTCATAAAATTGTGTTTTTCGGGCAAATTAGTGGCAGATCATTAAAGACTGAAGTTAGAAAATAATGACAGACATTTGAGTTTCAGGCTTCATACTCTTCTGAAAATTCATGCTAATGCAAAACCTGTTATTCTGTCAAATTTCTAAGTTTGTAAGAACAATGTTTAAAAATTGTCCCACTTTTATTTTTGTCTATGTCCAGATTTTTTGCTCTAAGAGGTTGAGAGGTATGCTGCTATTGTTTTACTGGGGTCTGCTGTCAATACTACTTTTATCAATGAAATCAAGGGGAACTATGGTAATCATATTGTCTCAGCAGCTGTATTTTCAAGTGGAACTGTGATAATGGTATGGTTCTTTCAGTTACACTCTTTAATTGTCAAATGCTTGCTTTGTTTCTATAACCCAAAATGTCTGTATGCAAGTTTGCATTATGTTCCATTTATGTCTTTCTGCAAGTTAAAATGCTAGTAGGCATAGCTAGTGTTAGGCACCCAAAGATCCAGCGGCTGCAGGGAGCCCCCATGCAGCAGCTGTGGATTTCTCCAGCTCCTGCGTTTGTTTTTGCACCTTGTGGACATCTCCAGAACTGTGTGACATCACCACATGGCATGATTGCAAACTTTTTTTCCATTTTTTTTTTACTTGCCTGTAAGCTGCACTCAATCAGATCTACTTCAGTGAAGTAAGGGAGCTGATTGGCTGCAGCAGCCAGGGAAGCTTTTTTTTTTTTACATGGAAGTGCTTTGCAAGGACCTGAGTGGTCCTTGTAAAGTGCTTCCTGTGTCAACTGCCTTTAAAAAGGTATTTGTGTTTAGCAAACATTACTTCTGTTCTTGTTTTTCAAGAGAGGAGTTTGTATTGGATTTTAGCAGCAGCAGCAGATCGGGGCTTTGGATTACTAGCACGAGGAAGGAGGACGGTTGACGGATTCAAGCTTTCCAGGAGTGATCATGGGACAAATACCAATCCTCGCACGTACGACTTGCTCGGCCAACCAAACTTGAAACAAACACGAAAAGGCCAGCAAATTAGTTCCACCGTTTATTTAGAGGTTAGAAAACGGACCAAATGGTACCGTAGTTTAGACAAAAATACTCATACTAGTTTCGGCACCCGCCTTCTTCAGTGAGTATAAGCAGACAAAATTGTTTAAAATCAAACCAGCGTCAGTATAAATACTATTGTTGTCCAATAGGAATAAAGACATTCAAATTAGGCTCTCAGCACAAAATTAAAGTCATACCAAAAACAGAAAAATTAGTATGATGAACAAAAAATATATATCCAAATTCATGGATATAATTACATATGTTAACCTGATAATAACATGTAATCAAAAAAATATATGTACCAGAAACAAACCTCTGGCAAGGTAGAATACAGGCAAGTAGTAAGTTATTACATAAAAATATTACTACAATGAGACAAGAAGATATACAGATGATCACAAGATAAGTAAATATGATAATATATAGGTAATAATGCATAGATAATAATGCAGACCAGATGGAAAAAGAACATCTAAATATCTGATCCTATAAAATATATAGGTAATAATATGTTATGTATTGATGTACATACAATAATGGCAACCATATACACAAATGATGATTAAATAGTAAATATCATAATTTATAGATGGTCATTCAAGCCAGGAGGAAAAAGGGCACCAAGGTGTGTGATCCAGTATTTTTCTTTATGGCTAAGTATTCCTGGCCAACCTGTCGTATTATTTCTGTTACCAGTAATTTTATCAATAATAATGAACATAAACTTGGCACTTGGATGTTTAATCGTATGTAGATATAGTGCATTGGATGTTTTATGGTTCCTGATATCACTACGGTGTTCACCAATTCTGATACGTAATGAACGTGATGTTTTGCCAACGTAAAAAGATTTACATTGGCATGTAGCCAGATATATAACCCAGCTAGTTGAACAATTGCCAAAGACCCTCATATCATATACTTTACTTGTGTTAGAACTCGTGAACTGTTTCAACTGACTGACGTTGGCACAAGATACACAATGTCCACATCAAAATGTTCCTATTAACTCATCCCCCATGATGGTAAGTTGTTTATATTTAGCTGCACCACTTTCCCTGTGTTTATAGTGGGAAAGCAAGCCACCCAATGTTTTACCTCTTCTAAATGAAAAAGAGCATTGGTTATCCAGAATACCCTTGAAGAAGTCATTGGCTAATAGAATATTCCAATTATTATTCACAGCTTGCCTCACTGTTTGATAGTTTTTACCTAAAGTAGAGATAAGTCTGATATTTTGACTACTAAGATGTTGACTATTGTCCCTATATTCCAACAGTGTTGCCCTTTCCTGTCTATCTGACCAAATTCTAGCAGATTCAATATCAGAGATACAGTATCCTTTATCCAAAAATCTGGATTTTAGATCAGATTTGGCAGCTGTATAATCTTGTTGAGAGGAATTAATTCTCCGAATTCTCAAATATTGAGATTTGGGGATGTTGCGGATGGTGTGGCGTGGATGCATACTCTGAGCATGTAATAGAGTATTGAACTGAGGATATTTCCGGTGAATTTTGGTATTAAGTGTATGATCAATGTTCCGATATATGGTTACATCCAAAAAGTCAATCATCTCCTTATGGAATGTGACCGAAAATTCAATTCCCCAGATATTATAGTTAAGATATTCCAGAAATTCTTTAAGATAATCTTCATCCGCACGCCACACCATCCAGCAATCATCAAGATATCTCCTCCATATGTCCATTTCCACAAGAAATATGTTGTGTAGGGGATTGTAGATAATGCATTCCTCCAGGTAGGCCATAAAAAGATCTGCATAAATAGGGGTGAAAGAAGCCCCCATGGCCGTGCCTTGCAGCTGCCAATAGCACTCCCCTTGGAAATAGAACACATTTTTGGTCAGGACATGTTCTGTTAGGCAAATAAGCAAAGTATTAAAGCCCGGAGGATAGAGTTCTGCTCTAGTAAGCCAATATTCCAAAGCCTGAAGCCCGGCCCAATGTGGTATACTGGTATAAAGAGATTTTACATCCAATGTACACATCAACCAATTGGGCTCGAGCTGACTATCCTCAATTATTTTCAAGAATTGCGTGGTATCCTGAATTCTTGATTTAACCAATGACAATAAAGGTTTGAGAAATTGGGTTAGAAATGCAGATAATGGTTCAGTGAGGGAGCTATGGCCAGAAACAATTGGCCTTCCTGGTGGGTGTGTGATAGATTTATGTATTTTGGGGAGCAAATATAAAATTTGTCTGTCAGGATCTTTAACTTGTAAATGTTGTACAGTTTTGGATGTGATAATACCCTCCTCCAATGCAGATTGTAAAAATAAGTCAATTTCACGCTTAAATTGACTAGTTGGATCTATAGACATTTTCATATAACAATGTCCATCCGATAGTTGTCGTAAGCCCTCATTAACATAATAGTCCATATTAAGGATAACTACTGCACCACCCTTGTCAGCTTGAAGAATGGCTATATTTTGATTGGCTCTAAGTTCTGATAAGGCCTCCCTTTCTAAAGTGGTGACATTATCCCTGCCAATAGAAGTTTCAAAAAGCGGAAAATGTAAGTCTTTTAACACCGCTTGTTGAAAAATAGATACATTTTTATTCATAGGTGGTTGAAATGTGGACTTATGGAATGTAAAATCAGTAGATCTTTGAGTATTGGAACTATCTTGTTCAGCAAAAAACAATTTGAGGTTAAGTCTACGACAAAAATCAAGGACATCAAGTGAGGTTTGATACTCATCAGAAAAGAAACTAGGAACAAAGTTAAGTCCTTTATTCAAAATTTTTTCTTGATCTTCTGTAAGTACATAGTCTGATAAGTTCAAAACATTCTTAAAGACTGGAGTAGTTATTTCAGTAGTGCTTGAATTAGTCCCGTCATGGACTCTGTAGATATGTTTGTTTCTGTGTTTCCTCCCCCCTCTGGATTTCCTCCCATACCTAAAGGGTATTTGGTGTTGGTTTTCTTTTTAAGTGGAGAGTTGGCAATGTTACCAGATTCACTGTCAGTGTAAGAAGACTCTTCCCCAGAGGTACTGGTGTGAAACTGGTCCCTATTCTTTAGTATAGATCTGGGTCTTTTTCTGGTCCTGCCCCTATTTACATTAGGAACATTCTCCTGAAATCTAACAGTTCTTTGTACTTGAAAAGGATGTCCCTTATCATAATCATTAGTATCCCTGTTAAATTTCTTTATTTTCCTATCCTTAATGGTGGTATCATATAAAGTTAACTCCTTGGACAATTTACCCAAAAATTCAAGATACTTAGGGCTGGATTCATGTTTCTTACATTCATTAGCAAGATCCTTGACTTCTGATAAACACAAATCTATTGTCCTTTCATAATAGGAAGCGAGAATTTTAACAAAGACCATAGAGCCTTCTCGAAGGGCTGCATCCCATTCTTCAGTAAGCCTCTGTTCAGATCTGCCTACAAGTGGATGCAATTTAATACGTAATCCTCTAGGTACCATGTTTTTACAAAGGTAAGCCTTAAACAGCCTGAGATGCCAAATATTGGCTCTCAATCCCTTCAGGCCCTTTTCCAAATTCCTAAAAGACACCTCACAATCATCAATTGTGTTAATAGTCGGTTGGTTAGGGTTGCTGCTTGGGATATGATTAAGACCAAAAATGGCCAAATCCTCCCTATCAGCACACAACCCATCCAAAATTTTGTCCAGATCCATGTTATAAAGAGGGCTTATCCAAGGAGTAAACTGTAAAAATAATGCAAAAGACCAAATGTAACAAGGACAGGACCAGAAAGTCCAGAGTTGTTAAGCCAAAAAAAGGGTCAACAAATGTTGAAATGCTATTAGGACCAGTTTTAGACCAAAATCCCCCAGTGTATCATATGAAGAATCCTAAAATAATTGTACCTAATATCCAATATACAAATTGTTTAGTCAAACACCCTATATAATGAACAAAAGGTATAATTGGACCTGTGTATAACCAACTACTATGTATAAGATCCCAGTGATGCACTGTCATAAACTAATTATGCAAAAATTGGAATATTTTGTGTAACAAATGCCAAAATTATTGCAAACAAAACATATAATGATCATAAATCCAAAACAAATAGGTCACCTATAATATATGGAAAACCCATTAATGTACACCCAAAATTGGCAATAATCCTATTGTCCAAGAGAATGGCTAAAAAACATACAAAACATATGTAGATCATGGGACAAGCCAAGGTATTTTCAACTGCTTTTGTAAGGGCAATTTCTAATAGATCTGAAAAACTATCCTTTTAAAGGTAATGCAAAAGATCTGAACTGGTATGGTCTCTGTGGTGCAGAAGCAAGCAACAGATCAGTCTAGAATAGGGAGTGGAGGATTAGTAGCAGCCTTCTATCAACTGCAGAAAAGGTAAGTTGCTGGGTTTATTTTTAACTTTTATTTTTTGCAGGGGGTGGGGTGAAGAAACCTAGGAAGAGGATTGTTACTTTTTGTGCAAAGTTTTTGTGCTAAGATGATTTGGGGGAGGGGGGCACTGTGGTTGTAACAGTTTTATTTTATTTTACCTTTGTCCAGAAATCGTCTGCTAAGAGATTGAGGAAGGGAGGCTTGTCTGTAATAATTAATGCCCAGATTTGTTGTAATCTTTTAGTCAGTCTTGCACAAGAACGTTCATTAAATTTATTTTTGTTTTGTGCACAAATGTGCTGAAATATTGGTAGTGGGTGGATAGTGGTTGTGAGAATGCTGCAAAATGTACAGATATTGTTCTAATGTATAACAATGCACACCCTGTTATGCTAGTATTGTTTTATGTATACCAGCAATGTTTATAATTAGACCCAACGTAACTTATCTTCCTGTCTTCTATTATGTCTGTCTGTTTCTTCCCTCTCTAAGCTGCATCTTCTATAAATTGAATAAACTACTAATTGGACTGTTGTCCCCTTAGTTTCTATTACTATAGTCTTTCACTTATTTCCTACCTACATTGCTTTTTCACTTTCTTCTTACCTAGGATTATGTCCTGTTTTTACTCTACACTCATACCTCTCAACTGTACAGATTTTTACAGAATGTCCAGATTTTTGCCTCATATTTTTAGTCTGTTTTTCATAAAATTGTGGTTTTCTGGTAAATAAATAGTAAATCATTCAAGATTGAAGTTAGAAAATAATAGCAGACATTTGAGTTTCAGACTTCATACCCTTCAGAAAATTCATGCTAATGCAAAACCTGTTATTCTAGAAACTAAGTTTCTAAGAGCAATATTTAAAATTTGTCCCTATTTTTTGGCCTTTGTCCTACTTTTATTCATGGCTTTGTCCAGATTTCTTGCTCTAAGAAGTTGAGAGGTATGCGTGACTATAGCTATCTTCCTATATTGGTTATACTGTCTGCACGCTAATATTTTCTTGCATTTATACACACCCTCATTATGCAGTTTTCTGCCTGGTTTTCCTTTCAGCAAACTTGTACTTCTGATGAAGACCAGATACACTGGTTGAAAGGTCTTAACATATTTTTCCATCATTTGGAGTTTTTTTTGCATCAAGGATTTACGATTACTTTGAGCCTCATTTGTCCTGTCATATGTACTGTGCTATGTACTGTGCTATGTAACGTGCCTTGTTGGATGTACTTGTATCGTGGTTAGTGGCGTTTTTGTGGATTAAACTATCTTTGTTACTTTGACTCCTTGTGATGACTGGTGACCTTTTCGCTTATTGGTGAGACCGGATTTTGTTGTTGTATTGTTGCACTTCACAGTTTCTGATGTCAAACTTGTACTTTGCACTTTTTGTTTTTCATATTATTATTGTCTCACCTAACAAAAAAAAAAACGGTGGGCCAAATTCAGGAAGCCACCGTGTAAGAGTTATAACTCTTACACGGAGGCTGCAGTTAAACGGTGTGATGTCAGCATGTCATGCATATGCATGAGGTGCATGAGGCATGCTGAATCACACTGTAACTCTTACACGGTCCGTGTAAGACAGTAGGGGGCATGTCCGTAGGCTAAGCCCTGCAAGCGGACACGCCCCCGGAAGTCTAGAATGGCAGAAAGTAAACAGCCACGAGAGAGGCCATGGAAATGTGAATAAACACACTACACAACACATGCCCCCACAGACCAGCAATGTAAAAAGTGAGCAGATGTTATAAAATGAAAATGAAAACTTTTATTTTTTTTAAAACCCGTAAATGTTTGCTACTGCGTGCGCTCGTGTGCGTGGGTGTGCTACTAGCGCAACTGCAGTTAGCAATCAGTGGAAAAGGATATAAGAACTAAATATGCAAAGTAAGCCAAGAAGTAATAGCATAGCGGTAGAGTTGTCGGCTTAAGAGCAGGCAGGCAAGGTTCGAGCCCACACAACAATCTTTTTTTTTTATTTGTAAATAAGCACTAAAAAGGCCCCTGACAGTATTGTACAAATGTAAAAGTATTTCCTTTTGTAAAATGGAATGAAATGGAGCATATATTTTCAAGTAATACAATAATAAAACAATTAGAAATGTACTGATAGCTAAGCTGCTGTGAGACAGAGTGCCCGTAGCTGAGTAGTGTTTCAAAGGCTGCAAATTGCTTGCCCGTAGCTAAGCACTGGTTTAACAGGCTCAAACTGTGTGCAACTAGCTGTGCTTAGCTTAACATGCGTGTTACTAGCCAATTAAGGTTTAACCCAGCGCACACCGTTTGCGCGGAGGTGCGTGCCGCGCCCACAAGCTAACCGCCGGTGCGCATGCGTGAGCTCCGCGCAAACGAGCGCAGACCTGGTTTTAAGTGCTTAAAAGTGCCTTTGGCATGTTTGATTGACAGGTCCTGAACTCATTTCTAGACAGTCATAAAAATTAAAAATCAGTGGTCAGATTCGAACCCAGGATACCATGCACTAGAGTCAAGGTACTAAACCACTAAGCCATGACAGCAGTACTTAGAAATGCAGAAATAGCATATATATAGGATGTAATCCAAAATGGAGCATGATAAAGCAGTTTCTGTGAAGTAGATACAATTCCAAAATGGCCAATCATAGAAATGTGCGGGAAAATCAGCATATATAAGCCCCATAGGCGGGAATACACAGCATAAACAATTGTAGAATAGACCTGCAGGCAGAATGAGTGGAGTAGGGGAGGGACGTTGCTTTCGAGCACAGCAGTGGGGCGTTGAGGAGTCCAGATACATGGTCTGGCTCCTAGTTCACCATCATGAGGCCCAACTCATGCAGGGCCAGGTCTCATGGGGAGCATACAGGGCAGAGGCATGGGACCAGTTGGCTCATGATCTCACTAGTGCTACTGGGATTCCATGTACTGGTGAGCAGGTCCGTCACCACCATGCGGACCTGAAGCGACGTAAAGAAGACCAGTTGACCCAATGGATCCAGGAGGCCCGGGATATGCCCAATGCCCCACTACTGAGTAAGTTACATTTTACTTATGTATGTAAGGAATTCAACTAGCTGATACCATGGAGATGTGTATTCCAATATTACTTGTTTTGTATTACAGCTGCAGGTGTCCGCTCTGCGAATCGCAGGGCACATGACCACAGGCTGGTGCGGCTGCACCACCATGCAGGTTAGTAACCCCACCTAGTACTTGTAAATAAATATTATAGTGTAGCACGTAGCAGAACACTGCAGTGTATTGATTAAAAGTAATAGAATGTGCAAGCAACAAGTGAAAGTCTGCAGGTATGGCTGCAACAAGTTCATCAGTATGCAAGTGAAACTGGAAATATAATTGATAGAAATAAATAGTTCTGTAATACAGATGTCCCACCATTAATTAAATGTAGTATAACCTGCAGTAGTCTCAAGAGTACAGCTTCAGAAGCTGAGTTAATCACATGTGAGATATACCCCTGTTGAAATGGTGAATCATGACAGAAGTGAGGCTGCTGGAAAGTGTTTGAATCACCACAGGTCTAATATGTGAACAAAGCCTAGAAGTACCAACCTGAACTGTGAAATAGCAGGATGTGTGAGAGTGACAGAAAGGGTCATGTATCAATAAATAAAGTAGTAATAACTCCTGAATATATAAGCCTCAGTGTGGTTCTACAGAACTAAATGCATGTGGGAATTAAAATTAACATCCCAAACTGATTTCAGTGTGTCTGAATCTTGAATGTTTAAGCCAAAATCTGTATATGGTGATGACAGTCAACAATTTTCAGATAGAATGAATGATTGTCTGACATACTAAACATCCATAGTTGTCCCCTGCCCTGTCATCAAAGTGTAGCAGGATGATGTATCTGATCAAATTCAAAATAACTAGGATAGTGATGTATCTGTAACAGGTCTAGCATGACAGTCAATTAAAAATCATTTTGAAACTATCACCCACAAGTTAATTGTGTTTCTATTACAAATGTATATTAATGTATAATTTATGAATGTGTCATCATTTTCTTTCTCCACCCCACCCTATAATTGCAAATTAAAAACTCACTAAATATTGGTATGTGAACATTTCATTAACCATGGACATTTGTCCTGTTGTTTCAAAAATATATGCATGTCCGTTGTTGCATGTGCCCTGTTCATACCTGCAAACCTGATGGCCTGTTGCCATTAATCAACCCTGCATGTTGTTTGATTGTGTATTTCTGTTCAAATAATGCATGTGATATTGATATGCCTGTTGTTCAATGGTGTTAATATCTGGGTGTTTGTTTAATGGGAATACCAATGCATGCTGTTACAACTAATTTGAATGGAATAATATGCTACTAACCCAAACTAACATAACATACTCACAAACCTAGAACGCTTGGGAAGGCGGGTCCCAGTGGACCCACCTCTCCCACCTCATCTGGCGACTGCACCTGGCACTAGTGCCCAGGCCGGACCCTCCTCCGGTGGCCCTGTGCCACCTTCGGGTGGAAGCGCTGCAGGGGATGGGGCCTGCCCTCCTCTGCAAGTGTGGCCGGAGGAGCCCGTCCACTCACCCTCCAAGGTGTCTGGTCTGTGGTGCGAAGGGAGATTCAAGACTCTGTTCTTGGGCCCCTATGCCAGCTTGAGGCCCGGGTGGCACAGCTTACGGGCATGCCCGTTGTCCCGCCTGCACAGCCCCCAGCACAGCCCCGTCCTGGGCTGTGAAGGAACAGTGGCAACTGCCTATGGGTGGGGATATCAGTTCCACTGTTGCCATCTGTGGGCTCATGTGCCCTGGATATCCCAACCTCCGTCCCCGTCAATTGTGTAACCCCCCCACATGTGTCATACACCGCCCCTGTATGCGTCTTGTCTGTCTTGTCTGTTAACCTACCCAACCTACCTCCCCAGCTATACCGACTACCTTCACCTGACATACCACTCTCACCTGAATAAAAAGGGCACTCTGTACCCACAAAAAATTACGCCCCATACATAGCTGTCCATGTTGCACACATGTCCGCTGGACATTGAAACTGTTAATTACAATTGGCTGTACAACAGGTATTAATGTTGTCCTGACACCTCTCTCAGGGGTGGAAGGTTTCAAATGTCACACCAAATTACATACAAATGCACAGCTGTTGCTGAGAAAGACATGGGCAGCTATGGGCCTCACCTACATCCTTCCTGCAAATCCCAAGCTTGTTTCCCTACTGTCTTACCCTCTTTGTGACCCCTTTTTCACCACTTTCCTGTCACCCCGTTTTCTTTTCTTTCAAAGAAAATAGCGCGGGTGTGCACTTGTGTGCGTGGAGCTAAACGCCAGTGCGCATGCATGAGCTCCACGCAAATGAGCGCAGACCTGGTTTTAAGTGCTTAAAAGTGCCTTTGGCACTTTTGATTGACAGGTCCTGTACTCATTTCGAAAGAAAAATAAATTCCCACTGCCAGTCTTGAACCCAGGACCTTGGTAACACTAGTCTGTATGACCTACCACTAAGCCATGACTCTCATACAAGAACATAGTGCTAAAATAAATATAACATGTAATAGTAGGAATCAATATAAAGGCAATATAGGATGTGTACTACCCAAAGCATGTCAGGTAGATTTTTAATGCCCGAATTACTGGATTCCCATACTAGTTTAGTGTTAACAGAAACAGCCCTGCTAATTGTTAGCTTGTACATAATAATGTAAGGTAATGTACATATATGAAAGTATTATATGTACACACACACACACATATATATATATATATATATATATATATATATATATATATATATATATATATATATATATTAATACATATGAAATATAGTGGTAGGTGTCAGTATTCATACACACTCACTACAGGAAACAGTGAAGATAAATGCAGCAACCAGAATCTACAACACAGCCTGACTCCTGTGAGACTTACTAACCCTTTTAACTGCGTAAAGGTGCCTTCAGCACTTTGATTGACAGGTCCTGTACTCATTTTGAAAGAAAAATAAATTCCCACTGCCAGTCTCGAACCCAGGACCTTGGTAACACTAGTCTGTATGACCTACCACTAAGCCATGACTCTCATACAAGAACATAGTGCTAAAATAAATATAACATGTAATAGTAGGAATCAATATAAAGGCAATATAGGATGTGTACTACCCAAAGCATGTCAGGTAGATTTTAATGCCAATTACTGGATTCCCATACTAGTTTAGTGTTAACAGAAACAGCCCTGCTAATTGTTAGCTTGTACATAATAATGTAAGGTAATGTACATATATGAAAGTATGTATATGTACACATACATATATATATATATATATATATATATATATATATATATATATATATATATATATATATATTAATACATATGAAATATAGTGGTAGGTGTCAGTATTCATACACACTCACTACAGGAAACAGTGAAGATAAATGCAGCAACCAGAATCTGCAACACAGCCTGACTCCTGTGAGACTTACTAACCCTTTTAACTGCTTAAAGGTGCCTTCAGCACTTTGATTGATAGGCCCTGTACTCAATTTGAAAGCAAAATAAAAGCATACTATTAGGCCCTACCACAAGACCATTGTAACACTAGTCTGTATGACCTACCACTAAGCCATGACTCTCATACAGGAATATAGTGCTAAAATAAGTAGAACATGTAATAGTAGGAATGAAGATAAAGGCAATATAGGATGTGTACTACCCAAAGCATGTCAGGTAGACTTTTACTGTCCTAATTACTGGATTCCCATACTAGTTTAGTGTTAACAGAAACAGCCCTGCTAATTGTTAGCTTGTACTTAATAATGTCAGCTAATGTACATATATGAAAGTATGTATATGTACACACACATATATATATATATATATATATATATATATATATATATATATATATATATATATTAATACATATGAAATATAGTTGTAGGTGTCAGTATGCATACACACTCACTACAGGGAACAGGTGAGAGAAATGCAGCAACCTGAATTTACAACACAGCATGAATCATGAGAGACTTACTAACCTTCACACTCACAGAACACTGTCGACAGCATAGCAGCATGGTCCACGCCCTTACAATCTGAAAGGGCAACGCCTATCTCACATACCCTTTTATAGCACTGTCCTGAAATCACAGTGAGACATGCAATCAGTACACAACTGGCTGCATGCAATTAGCAAATGCTGCCTTACAATTGGTGCAGAGGCCATCACATGGACCTATGCAGATACCTACAAAAGCATCCAGTACTAACACTCCACACATGCAATACATTCATTGCACCAAACCGACGGAGAAAGAGAGAGAGAGAGAGAGAGAGAGAGAGAAAGAAAGAAAGAAATAAAGCAATAAAGGCAGTGAAAAAAAAACTGCATCATCACAGCAACAAAAGCAGCAGCAGCAAACAGCAAGTAGCACCAGTGACACAGCAACAGCTGACACAAACACAGGTAATGCAAAGTAGCAGGTTAATACTGTGTTTACTGTGAAACCTCCAAATGTATCATAGTTCACTATCTATAGGTATGTCCATGAGATAGGTTGTGTGTACATAGTCCTGATATATATACATATGTAATATTGCTGTACATGTCTTCCATACTTAAAACTTCCATAGCTTAGAACACAAGGCCAGTTATGCATATGATGCAGTAGTTCCCAGGGTCAGTAGAGGTTCCTCCTCATTGGTGTGGGACCACTGTGTATGTATGGCACTGTTCAGGTACATATCCTGTAGTATGGCCAGGGTTTAATATCAGTCTGTAATGTGGTGCTATGTCCTCTAGGGTGAACGTATCACACATCCAGGGATACCATTTTGTAACAGTGATGCTGTGTGTTCTGCAATGTTGAGGGTGGCCCTCACCTGGACATGTGAGATGATAGGGAGGTTACATTCATCTGTGATAACTAATTCCACTTGTGTAGGAGAATGGGGGGATACCTGCACCTAAACTGTCTGCAACAATGTTGCCAATATCTGTGCATTTGGTGAATGTGAAGCATCTTACCACTGCTGACCACAGATGCCTTGCCTTCATGTGAATCTGCTCTGTGCTGCAGTAGCCTCCTGCTATTGTTATACAATGTGCCTGTATCTGTAGTCCACTGGACAGGATAAATAAGTGGTGTGCATACGGTCTGGGTTAGATATGTGTGTGCACATTACATGCACTATGTGGGATGTCTGTGGTAAGCTTTTGCAAAGGGGCCAGCAGTGTGTGTTGTGGCTTCCACTGGCCCAGTGGGCTGCATGGATAGCATCACAGTCCTAACTAGTGAATAACTGTGTAATTACATACATACATAGCAAGGTAGTGTACTGTGCTTGTGGTGTTGTTGGGATATGTATATCCAGGCTGAGTAATGTGTGTCCACATCACAGTGTTGGATGGCAACACACATACAGTATGTTGGGATGAACACCCAGAGTGTTTCAGAAGTGTTGCCTGTGCAGAAATATCTGGCCATTACCTGCGCATCCCCCACAACACACACACATGCAACATATGGCAGAAGTAGTATAGCAGTACACATAGGTTCATAGGTTCATACTAGGCTATTTGCCCTAGGGCATTGATAAGCCTAGCAGAATGTGTTTGTCTTTTGCCACCCAATTAAAATTTATGTTGCTATGCCCTTTTCGAGGTTAGTATAATGTGCCTCTCTCTAACAGTGACATAGAAGTGATACCCGGGGTACAACTATGATCTCCATCCACTCATCCAGATTCCTATGGAAGAGAGTCAATGAGGGACTCTGCCTAACCTGTACTGTGAGTTCATTACAGAGTGAAGGGAGCCTCTGGGTTATGAATCTGTCCCTCCAGCATGTCCTATTTATTTCAGTGCTAAGGTTCAGGTCTCTTGAGCGTGTGGCTGTATGGGATTTTGATTTCCTGAGGTGCAGCATGTCCATTACTTCTGGGTTGGACATGGCTGTATATGGCAGGCACAGACTGCCTCTGAACAGGCAGTATGCCACTGAGTCCAGCTGGAATTTCTTTAACTGGGCAGCATATGGCATCTGTTTGAGCCCTTTGATCCTCTTGATGAGGTACTGTTGGGGTTTTTCCAGTTGCTGTAGGTGTCTGGTTAGGTACATCCCAAAAGGGTCAATGTACTCAATTATAGGCCTGATGATGGATGAGTAAAGAGGCACGATGACCTCCCTGATGTACATGTGAATCCCTTCATGATTAGCTGGGCTATATAACATGTTTTTCAATCCACTTTGGCCACGTGGTTGTCAAATGACAGATTGCTATCAAGTTTGTTCCCCAGGTCCCCAATTACGTCTTCTGTACTTAATGGCTTAACACCTATGTGGTACTTTGCCACCAATGTGGAGGTGTGGGTATCTTTGATGAATATTGATACTCCCCCTCCTTTTGTTGTTTGGTCCAAGTGTTGGGGCCAACAAGAATGGTAACAGGTATAACTTGGTAGTGCTGGTGTGCTCTTGGGAAACCTGAAACAGGTTTCTGTTACTGCACAGATATCGATGTCCATAATGCTAAGTAGAGTTTTGAGTGCGTGTATCTTGAGGTTTAGACTTCTGGTGTTGAGTAGCATTACTCTTAGTTCCTCATCCTTTGTGATACGTATGGATGTGGGTTTGCCTTATGAGCCTAGCCTAATAAAGGCACTATGGGTGTAGCAAGAGCCTTTGCCAAAATCCAAAAGCCCAGGGGTGACAGGTGCAAGCTGTCCCTAGCAAAGCATTGTGGCTTGTACAGCATATCATCCCAAGCTGACAGGCATTGGATCACCTTTGAATGACACCAGTACTTCAGTCAATTGTTGAAAGTGATCATCTTGCCTTGATATTGTGGCATCATTCTTGGTGAGGGTAAGATGCTACTCAAGGTCAGGGTCATACTGTCTTGGGCTACATGCTCAGAGAGCTCCTTTCTGTCTCTTTCATGTAGTCCAGGGAGGTATGTGTCAGGTCATTCACACCAGCATGGACAATGAGTGAGTCATATTTGTACTTGCCTTGGAGTTACTTGAGTGCTTGTGTTATGTGGCGGTCGTAGTGCCCGACAGGCTGCACACTGTGACCCTCTCCTCGCTCAGCCTGGTGAACGTGACGTCAGTGTGCCTGATGATAGAGTCACCTATTACAAGTGTATGAGGTGTGTTGTTTACTGTTAAGGGCTGTGAGTGTTCAGCACATTGGCTTTGTGAGATATGTGTTGCACGTGTTTGGTTTTGGGGTAGCGGTTGCTTGGGTGTCTGCTTTGAGGTCTCTGCTGCTTAGGCAGATCTTTATTTTGAGCCTCGGAGTATGTTTTTGTGTGATTATGTGTTTGTTTTGCTGTCGTGGTAGGTCTATGTGAGACTGGAATTGTAGTGAGTGTGGTTTCCTTCTCCACCTGACTGGTTATGGCAGTATTGAGTAGAGAGAGCCTAGCCTCCAGTTTGGTATATGGTTGCATCACTCACATGTGTTTGAATTTGTTGTTAGGAGGAGGGGGTTGTCTGTGTACATGAGGCTGTTATAACATTGCCTCTGGATTACCACACTCACCAGCTGGACTGGAGAGGAGATTGACAACTGACCTTTGGACATGCTAGAATACTATTGTGAATTCCATAATAATTGAAAACAAGGTCCAGTGGGGAGTGAGGGTGTACTGATATTAATTTCTACTGCTGACTGATATAATAGCTTCAGTGAGCAAGTGCCAGGTAACTTAAGTGCAATGTGTTACAATTAAGTAAATGCAAAAATGACAAGCAGTCACTTTCTGTCAAGTGTAACAAGGAAATAAGTACAGTAAGCGATGCAGATATCAGTAGTGATTCACAGAAGTGCTGAGAAGCTGTGTATTATGTGGAATTAGCGTACCAGTGAAATAACAAGCTAACAAATAACAAGCATATAAACAAAGCTAGATTCAGGAGGCTTGGATGTAGTGTATGCTACAGCAAACAAGGTGTACCAATGTCAGTAAGATACAGTTCAAATATGCAGGCACTATAAACCTTAAACCAGAAGTTCCCAGCTATGAATGGCAGAGTACAGCCTATTCTCACACAAGAGTGCAGACCACAAACCTTGTTAATGTTAAATAACTGGCCTGAAGCCCAACTGCTTATACCAGAACTAATACACTTGGACACTGGGCTCTCAATCAGCAGTTCCCAACTTAGAAGGATGACAGCTACCTGTCCTGCCACCACAGTGCTTGCCACAAACCTTCCTAATGTAAAACAACTGGTCTGAAGGCCAAGTGCTTAATCCAAAAGACTTAGAATGATAGCTACACTTTAATCAAGTTACAACCAAGCAGTAATAACTACAATTTAATACTTTATGTATAGAATGTGTACCATATATTGCTGACATACTCTGCTGATATCCTGTTTGTGTACTTTTCCAGGGAGATATGGGTCCAAAAGGAACCCTGCCTACTCTGCTGCAGAGGACGAAGTGATCCACCAGAGCCTGGTGCGTGACTATGACATCCTGTTTTCACGCACCACCCAGAATCAGCAGGAGAGGTCTGCACTGTGGCAAAACCTTGTCAGCAGGATAAATGATGTTGGCATGCATGATAGGACATATGAGCAGGTGAGACATCACTGCAGTGATTTGATTAGAAATGTCCACCAGCGTGCTGCAGATATCCGCAGGCAACAGGTTGCCACAGGTGGGGGGGGTGGCCACACATCCCCCCCTCACCAGACAGGAGGGGCTACTGCTAAGTGTCGTGGATCCAGCCCCAGAACAACAACAGCATCAGACTTGCATCATGATGGAGGTTGGATCCACACAGCAGCAAGACACTGAGCGTGCAGGTAAGATGCCATATGTACATATGACTGTTCTGTACACTGTTACTTCATGCATGCATAAGGTGTGCACGTGGTATGTATCTGTCATCATGATATGTAATTGTGCATGTGTGATACTGACATTATGAGCAGCTGATGTGTATAAGGGAACTGGTGTACTACTGTACTGTATCATATGCAAAACAAATGGCACACTTGTGCCCACTGACATTACTTTCTTCATATTTCCAGGTCCCTCCCATCTAGCAACGAGGCAGGCCATACATGCTGGTGAGTGTGTTTATCATTACCTGAAAAACAATTTATAATACTAGTAAGAGTAGTGTAACTCTGTAGTATACATGCTGGTGAGTGTGTTTAATAATACCTGCAATACTCAAGTTAATACTAGTAAGAGTAGTGTAACTCAGTACTGATGTGTGTGTGTACTGTGGGTGTGCATGTGTGCAAGTGTGCCTGTGCCCATGTGTGCATGTGTGTGTGTGTCCATGAGTGCATGTGTCCATTTCTGAATGTGTGCATTTGTATTGAAGTGCATCACCGTAAAATATGTGTTGAGACTGTAACCTGTGTTCCCTGTTTTCCTCCCATAGGTTCTGGTGCTGCTCTGGTGACCTGCAGCAGGGAACCTGAATCTTGTGCCCCAGGTACTGATGATGATGAAATGTCTATAATGGTGCAGGAAGGTGTGTCTGGGTCCGCCATTGGTCAGCCAATTGACAGTACACAGCTGTCAACCCCTTCAATGCGCACAGTCATCCTGCCGTTACATCCTTTGTCACCATTGTCCCTAGGTGATGGACAGTATGCATTGGGCATAGATCAGGGTAATGTGGTACCTGTGGTACATGCATCCCCACAAAGCAGCCATGAGCAGGGTCCTCCAATGGTACCACGCAGACAGTCACCCATGGGTTCTCGTGGGGGCATCCGTGGCCGTACTGCCTCTGGCCGACGTGCCCAAGGAGGTATGTCAACCTCCACTATGTTTCGGACTGTTATGCAGGCACAGGCGTGTATGGAAAGGTACACCAGACAGGGTCTGAGGGAGCTGAGAGCATGTCGCACAGCCATGACAGATGGCATGCGTGACATTGCGAATGCTATTCGTAATTTCACAGATGTCATTGACAGACATTGTGGGGACATACAACAGCTGCTCCACAACCAGATGTCCATGGGCCAGGGCGATGGTGTGCGTTTGCGGCATCGACGTGGCCGTATGCTGGCAACAGCACCAGCTGGCAGTCGCCGCGGATGACAACAGGCCCACTCACGCACCTCAAGTGCCAGCAGCAGCCCCAGCAATGCTGGGTCAGTGCTGTCATCAGGATGCCCCAGGAGACCACGTGCACGTGGCTCTGGACAGTCCCAACAGGGAACTGTGTCCAGTCAACACACACCTGCTTCCGATGACAGTACCCAGTCTGGGTTAGTACCGGATACGGTCCGTAGCACCCCTGCCAGGCACAGGTACCGTGTCCGTGCCCACAGACACTGATCTGGATGACCTGACAGGTGCAGTCTGTGGCTGTCCACAAAACCCTGTACATGGCAGCCATTATGTGGGACTGTGTGCGTGCTTACACACATGCAGAAATTTAACACCTAGGGCAAACACATACACACACACACTGCACCAACACTGGTCCACCCTGTACTGCTGCCCCTCACAAACACACATACACACACATGTCAATTGGTGTTACCAGTGGCTGGCTTGGGCATACCTAACCCACACCCTGTGCATATGATGACACTGTGCCACCTCCTGCATACTACAACATCAGTGCAGGAAAAGGTAAACACGTTGCTGATGCACAGGGTGACTACATAGATGTGTATAAGTAGTAACATGTTGGTAACTGTTCACTGTTCCACTATGATTGTGTGTATATCCCAGCATTCCTGCTGCAGTAACTGTATGAATGTCCTGAAATGTTATCTGCACCCATACTACTTACCAAAGTGTACCAGCTGCACACCATCACATGCTACCATTGACTATGGGAATGTGCATCATGTGCTGTATTGTAGATTCAGCTATATGTATCTGTTCTGTCACACATGCATTTACACACACCCTGCTCCCCCACACATGCACACGCTCACCTGCCATTTCCATTATTTATTACCCTACATGAGTAGCTGTCGACACATGACAGGTACACATTTGAAAAGTGCACTATTTGGATTACTACCGATTTCCTCTTCTCTACCTGTACTCACAGGGTGCAGGCAACCTCATTAGTTTAAAAGTGTAATGTGCATCAGGTACTGTGGTTCCCTGATTGCCACATCCAACATGTTTTCCATACGGAAATGCACACACAGAAACATCCCACATCCACACACTTGCCACATTCAGGTTTCAAAACACTATCTAGGTATATTCTGGTACATGTGCATGTTACAGTAGCATGTAGCACTATACTGAGTACTGGCAGTTGTCTGTTGTCATGTTGTTTGTATAGGGTGCTGTCAACATCACTGTTTGTTAAGGGAAATGTGCACCCTGCAGTGTGTAGCCCCATTTGGCAAAAGCCACATCCCACCCCCAGCATTGTGCACACACACTAACCCCACTCACACTAAAACACATACTTTCCATTTGCAAGATTCAAACCCCTACCTAACTGTGTTATGACACTAGAGACAGACACATTAGCAGAGTGCACTATTTGCATTAGTGGGAGAAATCTTTTCTAATGCTGTACTTAGAGGGTGCTGACATCATCTGTGTTTAGGAAGAGGGATGTGCACCCTGTAGTGTGTTCTCCCAGTTGGCAAAAGGCACTTTTCCCTCACAGCATTATGCACACACACAAACCCCACTCACACACATTCCCTTTGCAGGATTCAAACCCCTACCTAACTATGTTATGACACTGGAGAAAGACGCATTAGCAGAGCGTGCTATACAAATTACTGGAGAGCTTTAATTCAGGTAATATAGTTATAGAGTGCTGACATCATCAGTGTTTCAAAAGGGGAATCTGCATCCTGTAGTGTACTGTCACAGTTGCTAATAGGGGCATTTCCCACACACACATAGATGTGTTTGAGGTTTGCATATGTGGGGGATCCAGTACTCCAGTGTGATTAGTATATGGTTCGATTGCAACAATGAGGGATATACTTCAAGTGGTGAGCATTTTGTACTCATGTTTGTGATGATCAGGTCTAGTATATTTTCCCTCTTGTGGGAATGTTGACTACCTGTTCCATAGCTAAAGAGTTTCTGAACTATGGGAACCCTAGAGCTTGGGTATTGTGGCTTGAGTAATGTTCACAGTCTATGTTTGGGTAGTTGACATCACCCAGTATGATGGTGTTTGCAGAGAAATCTATACTCTCCTGTGTCGTCATGAAGGCTGTGTGGGATTCCTGAGTTTGAGAGGGTGATGTAAGAGCTCCTCTGTGTCTCTTTCCATGTGGTCCAGGGAGGTACATCTCAGGTTGTTCACACCAGCATGGACAATGACTGCCTCATACTTGTACTTGCTGTGGAGTGACCTGAGTGCTTGTGTTATGTGGCACATTCTATCACCCGACAGGTAGCTAAATGTGACCCTCACCTTGCTCAGTCTGGAGGGTGGGACGTCAGTGTGTCTGACTATGGCATCACCTATTATAGGTGTGTCACACATTGTGTTTGGCCTTATGGGCTGTGCCTGTTAAGAACACTGACTTTGTGAGGTCTGTGTTGCTTGAGATATGTGTTCATGTGGGATGCAGCGTGTCTGGCCATGTCATTTCTGTCCGTGGTCTGGTAAGTATCACCTTTGGTGACATAGGTATTCATATGTCAGCTGGTGAGCATTTGCAGTGTTACCTACTGAAAGTGGTACAGCTTGTTTGTTGTACAATGGACTACATGCAGCCCTGCTTACAGTAGCTATGTTTGCATGCATGTTTCCTTGCAGTTACCCTGGAATACTGATCCGACCTGCCATGCAGAGTTACACAGCTTCTGTGGACTCCTAGTGACATCTGCATAGCTTACTATATGTATGTTCATGTCTCACTTGACAGAATGTCACTGTTTCTCCTGTGCACATGTACGTTGCCTGTGACACTTTGCATATGACTTACCTGGCATCTGTCCACGTGAGCAGTCATATATGCCACTGCAGGACTCTAAACCTGATGATGCACACACTCAAAACATTCCTCAGCATGGAGAACATCGCTATCTGTGCAGTAACAGATACCGGATTCAGGGCTACCAACAGCACTCCAGCACTACCAAGTTATACCTCATACCATGCTTTTCAGGCCCAAAACTTGCACAAAACCACAAAAGGAGGGGTGTATTGATATTCATCCAAGATACCCACACCTCCAGGTTGGTGGCAAAGCACCAAACATCAGAGACTATCCATATGCAAGTAACAATGGGTAAAACTGCCTTCCAGGTTATAGCCTGCTACAGACCACCCTCACAAACACAAGAACCACACTTGGCCTTCCTGAAAACAGTTGGAAATATGTAGGTCTGTCCATACACCATTATATTGGGTGGGTTAAACTACCCAAACATAGACTGGGAGCATGACTGTAGCTCCAACACCCTAGCCCACAGATTACTGGAATTTATATACCAATATGCTATGGAACAACTTGTTACCACTCACACAAGAGGGGAAAACATACTGAACCTGATCATCACCAACATGGGGACTCTATGCTCCAGACCAGAAGTGTATCCCTCACTGGTAAGATCAGACCATAAACTAATCTCACTGGATATTCACATCCCAAGGCCACCCCCTGCACAGAAGAATACAGTCAACAACTCATGTAAAGCATGTTCACACTCCTCATAAATGATGTGGAAACCTTCAAAGCCCCCAGGCCTGTTGAAAATATGGACCAGACTGCAGATACCTGTATAAAGGCATTCTATGGACACCTTCAGGAATGCATGGATCATGCAATCCCAAATAAAAGCAAGACCCAATCCTCCAAAGGCAGACGTCCTGTGTGGTGGACACCAGCCATAAACAAACTATACAATAGAAGGATGAAGCTACTAAATGATACAACAAACTCCCAAAATGTGAAGGCATCACAGATGAGTATTAGAAGAAAACTACAGGCACTCATAAGATTGTCTAAGGCCATCTTTGAGAGAAGATTCCACAAGACACTGAGGATAATCACAAGGCTTTCTGTAGTTATGTTAGGAACCTGGGTGGTAATTCCCAGATATGCTCAGAGGTAGTCCAAGATGTCACAAGAAATACCAAACACACAGACATTGCCAACATCCTAGTGGACAGGTTCACTGCTACCTTCTCACTCCACACCAAAAGGGCAAATATTTCTCCCAGCAGAGTGCTGCCCCCTGACATCTCAGATGCTCAGGTAAGAGCTGCCCTCTCCAAAGCAATAAACACTGCATCAATGGGACCAGACAGTGTCCCAGGCTGTGTCCTACATGAACTCCAAGAAGAGCTACACCCAGACATAACACTACTGTTCAATCCCAGCCTTACTACACGATATGTGGCCAAAGAGTGGCGTACAGCAACAGTGGTCCCTCTACATTTAGGTGGTGCCTTAACGGATCCTGGACACTATCGCCCCATAAGTCTGAATAGCTTGGTCTGCAAAGCTATGGCAAGGATCATCATGAACCTCATAAATATAGATATTGGGGACCTACAGACACTTCATCATACACAGTTTGGCTTTGTTAATGGCAGATCCTGCCTCTCAAACCTGTTTGATTTCTTTGAAACAGTCACCAAGGCCACTGTCAAGGGAAGGTGGTCTACACAGCCTACCTGGACCTTGCATAAGCCTTTGATACAATACCCCACTTGTGCATTCTAGGAAGATCACCAGTGTACATATTAACCCCTATGTCACTACAGATATTGCACAGTGGCTCAAGGGCAGAACACACATGGTTAGAATTGCTGGAGCCATGTCAGCCTCAAAACCAGTTACAAGTGGTGTCCCACAAGGCTCAGCCCTGGGATCTGTCTTGTTCAGTATATATTTATCAGAGGTACAGGCCAACATGGAAGGACTGTGGCTGAGCAAGTCGCAGATGACTGCAAACTGGATGCCATAATCAACTCTCCAGCCAACACACGCATCCTCCAAAAGGGCCTCTTAGAAACAGACGACTTGTGCCACAGCCATGGCCTCAAGCTGAATGCCAAAAAGTGTATAGTCATCCCTTTGGCAAAAACAAAGTGACCACAAAGTACCACATATGTGTTAATCCATTAAGTGCAGACGAAGGAATTATGGACCTTGGGGTACACAAGTTGATAGCATTCTCTCATTTGACAACCACATGGCCAAAGTGGTTAGGAAAACATTTTATATAGGCCACCTCATCATGAAGGGATTCACATGTAGATCAGGGGTGGACATTGTGCCTCTTTACTCATCCCTCATCATGCCCATAATTGACTACAATGCCCCTGTCGGCATGCACCTTACCAGACACCTGCAGCAACTGGAAAGACCACAAAAGTACCTCAACAAGAGGATCAAAGGGCTCAAACAGATGCCACATACTGACTGGTTAAAGAAACAGCAGCTCTACTCAGTGGCATACTGCCTCTTCATAGGCAATCTGTGCCTGACATATAAAGCCATGTCAAACCCTGACTTAATGGTCATGCTGCACCTCAGAATATCCAGATCCCATCAAGCTACACGCTGGAAAGACTTGAACCTCAGGAGTGATATACATAGGACATGCTGGAGGGACACATTCATAACTCAGAGGCTCCCTTCACTCTGGAATATTATCCCAATAGAGGTTAGGCAGAGTCACTCAGTGACTGTCTTCAAGAGGAATATTAATGACTGGATGGGACATTGTAGGTTTACCCTGGGTATCACTTATGTGTCACTGTTAGACAGAGGCACAGTATACTAACCTTGGAAAAGGGCATAGCAAGATAGATTTACAATGCATGGTGAAAGCCACACACATTCTGGCTAGGTTTATAAATGCCCTAGGGCAGATAGCCTAGTATGAACCTATGAACCTATGTATCTTGTTCACCATTGGCCCTATGTGCTGTTAATCACCAATGCAATCTCAATACTATGGTAGCATGTGCAAAGGTCAGTTGTCAGTCACCTCTATGGTACAGTTGTGGAATATGTGAGTCATGTAGTAATGTCACAGCTGCCACATGTACACAGTCAACCCTATCCCCTACCCATGGATGTACAACACATGTATGAGATGGAAACACATAGCCAAACTGTGGACTAAGCACTCTGAACCCAGTACTGGCATAACCTGTCAGGTGGCATGAAATACTACAGTGACTGCAATACCAGTCTGATGTAGACCTACACTGACAGCAATACAAGCACAGGAACACACCGGGCCATTCATGGAGCCTAAGAATGGCATCCTGCCTGAGTGGCAGACACCTCTGCAGCTGGCACACAGGCATACGTTAGGCCTGAACACAGCACGATAACACATAGCACACAAATCCTGTGTGCCAAACAAGCACAGTCTGTACAGCTATACAACACTACTGCTGCAGTTGTGTTAGGTACTTTTATTGTCCAGTACAGTGAGGTCATGCTCACCAGGCTGGACAAGGTGAAGGTCACAGTGATATGCTCATGGGGCACTATGGTCCACCACATAACACAAGCATACAGGTCAGTCAGATGCATGGACACATATGACTCAGTCATTGTCCATGCCACTACAGCTGATGTGTGATGTCCCTCACTGGAATACATGATAGGGAACATGGAAGGGCTCACTGAGCAAGTGGCACAGGCTGGTAGAACCCTGACCTTGGTTGGCATCATACCCTCACCAGGAATGCTGACATATTACTGAATGCTAATGAATTACTGTAGCTACAACACCCTAGCTGAAAGGTTCTTAGCATGCGGTCACTGCATTGCTATGGAACAACTTCTTACCACTCCCACAACAGGTGAAAACATGCAGCACCTCTTCATCAACAACATGTAGACTATATGCCCCAGACCAGGTGTGTATCCCTCACTACTAGGTTGATAGCATCTACATCTCACACTGTATATACACATCCCACATGCAGCACCTGCACAGAAGACCACAGTCATAATGTTACCCAGTGCAAATACCATGTATTCACATGTGGCAGGCATCACACATGGTAACTATTGAAGGTCACAGGTACATATGTGTATTTGGCACACACATACATCATGTGTGCATTGCCATAACTGGTTTAATCGATGTCATGCATTATTGTGAGAAACAACCCGCACACATGGGCATTCTGTGTGAGCAAAACACACGTGACATGTCTGGAATCAAAAGCCATAAATAATTGTGATATTGTTTAGAAAGGGGTATGTGCATCCTGTAGTGTGTTTTCCCAGTTGCCAAAAGGGATGTTTCTTTCATACACACTTAACCCCCTTCACACACACTTGCCACTTGCTGGATTCAAACCCCTACCTAACTATGTTATGACACTAGAGAGGGATGCATTAGCAGAGCGCGCTATTCGCATTACTGGGAGATTTCTTTTCTCCTGATATACTTATAGGGTGCTGACATCATCGGTGTTTAGAAAGTGGAATGGGCATCCTGTGGTGTGTTTTCACAGTTGCCAAAAGGGATGTTCCTTTCATACACACTTACACACACACTAACCCCCCTTCACACACACTTGCTGGATTCAAACCCCTACTTAACTATGTTATGACACTAGAGACGGATGCATTAGCCAAGTGCACTATTCGGATTACTGGGAGATTTCTTTTCTCCTGATATACTTATAGGGTGCTGACATCATCAGTGTTTAGAAAGGGGAATGGGCATCCTGTGGTGTGTTTTCACAGTTGCCAAAAGGGATGTTTCTTTCATACACACTTACACCCACATGAACCCCCCTTTATACACACTTGCTGGATTCAAACCCCTACCTAACTATGTTATGACACTAGAGACGGACGCATTAGCAGAGCGTGCCATTCGCATTACTGGGAGATTTCTTTTCTCCTGATATATTTGTAGGGTGCTGACATCATCAGTGTTTAGAAAGGGGAATGGGCATCCTGTGGTGTGTTTTCACAGTTGCCAAAAGGGATGTGCCTTTCATATACACACTACCCCCCCCTTCACACACACTTGCTGGATTCAAACCCCTACCTAACTATGTTATGACACTAGAGACGGACGCATTAGCAGAGTGCGCTATTCGCATTACTGGGAGATTTTTTTTCTCCTGATATACTTATAGGGTGCTGACATCATCAGTGTTTAGAAAGGGGAATGGGCATCCTGTGGTGTGTTTTCACAGTTGCCAAAAGGGATGTTCCTTTCATACACACTTACACACACTAACCTCCCTTCACACACACTTGCTGGATTCAAACCCCTACCTAACTATGTTATGACACTAGAGACGGACACATTAGCAGAGCACGCTATTCGGATTACTGGGAGATTTCTTTTCTCCTGATATACTTGTAGGGTGCTGACATCATCAGTGTTTAGAAAGGGGAATGAGCATCCTGTGGTGTGTTTTCCCAGTTGCTAAGAGGAACATTTCCCTCACACAGACTTGCACACAGACCAACCACAATCACCCACACACACACACACTCTGGATAAGCTGTCATTCCCTAGGGCAAACAGCCTAGTGTTGACCTCTACACCCATATGTTTAACTGTCAGATGCACATTATTTGGTGCTGATAGCAGTGTTTGCAGGTCTTTATTGCCATAACATTTCCTGTTTGTATGAACAACTTGTGTATCTGTGGACGATGTTTGCATATGGGGGAAATCCACTATATCATGTATGTCTCTGTAGTCATTTAAGTGTGAGCACTGGTCAGATTGCTATAATGTTGTTGGTTACTGGAATAACACGTATATACCAGATATATGTGGCAAAATGCTAAACTGATATTTGGACTAAGTGTGTGAGCATGCCCAGTTCAGCCTTCCCATGGCATGTTGTGTGAAAGATGTCTCATTTATCAAAGTGTGTGAGCATGCCCAGTGTGAGCTTTCCATATGTTGAACTCTGCAGCCCATCACATTTGTGGATGAGTGTGAACTTCAACAAATATCTCCTGTTTATGGTTGTGTGTTCTGTGTCATGTTGTGTAGTTACTGTCCAAATGCTTTTGTGTGAACACAACAGGGATTATACTGTGCCTGCAGGTTTTGCATGGGATACTTTGCATACAATTGTCAACATCTGTTCATACTGACCTAACACTGTAGTACTGTATAGTGTAGTGGTTCAGTACTTTCACTGTGGTGGACAGTATCCTGGGCTTTAGTCCTATCACTGCTTTACATTTCCATAGTGAGCACAACAGCCTGGTTAGGGTCCAGTTGTGCACATCTGCACAAAGGCGGTGCCTCTATGGACCCTGGTAATTACCACCCCATAAGCTTAACAAGTCTAGTCTGCAAAGCTATGGAGAGGATCATAATGGAGCTCATAAACAAAGATATAGGGGACATGCAGACATTGGACCCATCCCAGTTTGGCTTTGTCAAGGGCAGATCATGCCTTTTGAACTTGGTCGACTTCTTCAAAACAGTCACTAAGGCCATTGATGAGGGAAAGGCAGTCCATACAGCCTACCTTGACCTTGCAAAGGCTTTCAACACAATACCCCACTCGGGTATTGTAGAAAACCTACCAACTTAAATGTAAACCCATATGTCACAAGATGGGTTGCAAACTGGCTTAAGGACAGGACCCACAGGGTTAGAGTTGCTGGCGCTATGTCAGACTCCAAGCCGGTCACAAGTGGTGTCCCACAGGGCTCGGTCCTTGGCCCCCTATTGTTCGGCATCTACTTCTCAGAAGTACAGGCCAACATGGGAGGACTTTGGCTGACAAAGTTTGCAGATGACTGCAAACTGGGCCATAGTGGAAAGTGCATCAGACACGGATATCCTTCAGAAGGGACTCACGGAAACTGATAGCTGGTGCCAGAGCCATGGCCTGAAGTTAAATGCCAAAACATGTATAGTCATACCCTTTGGGAAAAGCAAGGTAACCCCAAGCTACCATATAGGTGGCAATCCTCTAAGCACAGAAGAGGTTATCAGGGACCTGGGGACCCAGGTTGACAGTGGCCTTTCTTTGACACTCACGTTGCTAAAGTGGTTAGAAAGACCTTCTACATTGCCCACCTGATCATGAAGGGATTCACATCCAGATCTAGTGAGGTCATTGTTCCCCTGTACTCTTCACTTATCAGACCAATGATCGAGTACAATGCCCCATTCGGGATGTATCTCACCCGACATCTGCAGCAATTGGAGAGACCCCAAAAGTCCCTCACCAAAAGGATAAAGGGACTCCAACATCTGTCATATGCTGCCAGATTGAAGAAACTCCAGCTCTATTCAGTCGCATACCGTCTGCTCAGAGGTGACATGTGCCTGACATACAAGGCCATGTCCAACCAGGAATTAATGGACATGCTCCACCTCAAAAACTCCAAATCCACCAGAACCACTAGGGCAAGTGACTTAAACCTTAGCAGGGATATAAGTAGGACATGCTGGAGGGATAGATTTATCACTCAGAGACTCCCTATGCTGTGGAATAGAATCCCGGTCCATGTGAGGCAGAGCACCTCGCTGGCTCTGTTCAAGAGGAATCTTGACCTGTGGATGGGAGATCGTAGGTTTACCCCAGGAATCGTCTCTGTGTCACTGCTGGACAGAGGCACAACAAACTAATGGGCACAGTATTGTTTCCATATAAGGGGTGGCGTAAGCCACAAAACTCTGGGCTAGGCTTATAAATGCCTTAGGGCAGATAGCCTAGTATAAACCTATGAACCTATGAACCTATCTGACCATGTTGCATTATGTTCAGATATTAACTACTTACAACAGCCTCGTCCAACATCAGTAGTGTATTCCACAACATAGGCGTACATTGGCAAACACTACCAATGTGCCCCAGGCCATTTCTAATGCTAGTCAGAGAGTGTGTTTGTCCTTCGACACATTGTAAGTGTAGTTTGCCATGACATATGTCATGTTTAGTATACTGTGCCTCTGTCTACCCGTGACATAACAGTGATACCCAGGGTAAACCTACCATCTCCCATCCACTCATTAAGATTCCTGTTGAGGAGAATCAACGAGTGACTCTATGGATAACCTGTACTGGTAGTTTACTCATGCGTGGGGGTGGCTTCTGTGTTATGGATAATGCAGTACAGCTTGTCCTATGTATGTCAGTGCTGGGGTTCAGGTCCCTCATGTGCATAGCTCACTGCCATTCAGATTGTACAAGGTGCAGCATGTTCATTGATTCCAGCTTGGACATGGCTTTCTACATCAGGCACAGCTTGTGTCTGGGTGGCCAGCATGGCAGTGTGTGGAGTTGCACTCTGTTTAATCAGGCAACACATTACATCTGTTCAAGCTCTTTGATACTCCTGGTGAGGTACTGTTGTGGACTTTACAGTTGATGGAGGTGTCTGCTGAGGTACACCCACAGGGGCTGTTGTAGTCAATTGTAATGCTGATGCAGGATAACTGCAGAACCACAATGACCTACCCTTATCTAGATGTCATAACCTTCATGATTAGGTTGGTATATGGATTGTTTCTGTTAACACTACAGCCACATGTTTGTCCAATGCAGGATATCTATCACCTTGTGTACCCAGGTCTGTCATTACATGTTAAGTATGTAATGGGTTAACACCTATGTGGTAATTGGTGGTCACTTACTGTATATCCACAGAGGTTGACTATACAGTTTTCTCCATTTAACATGCTGACATGGCTATGGCACCAGTTGTCTGTTTCTATGTGGCCCTTTGTGGGATGCTTGTGTCAGCTGGAGTGTCAGATATGTTGGGCGGTTTGTAGTCCTCTGCAAACATGTTCAGGCACAGTCCTTACATGTTGGCCTGTACCTATGGGGCATATATACCAGACGGGCTAGGTCCCAGGACCAAGCTTTGTGGGATACCTGTTATATGTGGTTTGTAGTCTGACATGGCTGCAGCATGTCTGACCATGTCAGTTCTGTCGTTGGTCTGGTTTGCAACCCTCTAGTGACATAGGGGTGTATATATAAGCTGGTGAGCATATCTATATTGAACACGTAGGGTATTGTATGGAAGGCTTTGCAAGGTCCAGCTACACTGTGTGGACCACATTGCCCTCATCAGTGACCTCAATTACTGTTTCAACTAAGTCACACATGTTTAGGGGCAGGGTCTGCACTTAATAAACCCAAACTGGGTAGGGTCGGGTGTCAATAGATCCCCAATATCTGTATGTCTGCGGTACATGTTGATCCTTTCCATAGCTGTGCAGACCAAGCTTCTCAGGATTCTGTGGTGGTTGATTTTAGTATCCATTCAGGCGACACCTTTCTTGAGAACGACCACTGTTGTACACTCCTCTTTGGGCACATATCCTGTGGTAAGGCTGACATAATGTCAGGAATGCAGCAGTCTGCTGGGAAAGATATTTTGCATTATGGGGAGGGGGTTGCACTGCACCTGTCAGGATGTATGTTGGCAATACGTGTGTGTGTGTTTGGTATGTTGTTTGTAATATTTGTGTGATCCAGAGCATATCTGGGAATTCACAACACGCTCCCTACCATCAGTTGCAGCAGCCTTGGGGTTATCCTTAGTGTCCTGTACAATTTGTATCATAATGGGTTCATAGGTTCATACTAGGTTATCCACCCTAGGGCATTTGTAAGCCTAGCCACAGTGTGTGTGGCTTTTGCCACCCCTTGCTATGTGAATATTATGGCCATTTATGATTTACTTAGCTGTGCCTCTGTCTGGACATGACACAGTAAAGACCCCCAGTGTACATCTACAATTATCCATCCATTTTGCAAACTTCCTGTTGAAGAGTGTCAGTGAGGGGCTCTGCCTAACATGTAGTGGTATTCTGTTCCAGGGTGTGGAGAGACTCAGGGTTAGGTATCTGTCCCTCCAGCACATCCTATTTGATTATGTGTTGAGGTTGACATCTCTGACTCACACAGCTCGAATGGCTTTGAGTTTTCTGGGGTGGAGCATGTCCATTACTTCTGTGTTGGACATGGACTTGTACAACAGACATACAATGCCTCTGTGTAGGCAGTATGTGACTGCATTCAGCTGTGGTGTCTACAGCCAGGCAGCATATGAGATATATTTGAGACCCTTTCTGACTCTTGGTGAGGTACCTTTGAGGTCTTTCTAACTGCTGCAGGTGCCAGGTAATGTACATCCCAAATGAGGCATTGTACTACAATATGGTCTGATAAGGGAACAGTATAGGGGCACAATGACCTTTGTTGACGTAGATGTGAATCCTTTCATGATACAGTGTCCAATATAGACAGTCTTCCTAGCCAAATTGGCGATGTGACTGTCACATAACAGGTTACTGTCCACTTGTGTCACTAGGTCCCTGATTACTCCTTCCACACATAATGGTTTACCACCTATGTGGTAATTTGTGTGTACCTTGTTTTGTATTTGGTGGTACATTCATACTGTCCACTGTCTTCAGGACAGTGGGGTGGGGTTCCTGTGTGTGAGAGTGTGGTCTGTAGCATGCTACAGACTGTACAGCAGTCTTGCCTACGGTTAGTTGCACATGGGTGGACTGCAATGACATAAGCATTGTCAGTTAACTGGACGTATAGGTGTCTGTGCTGAATATGGATACTCACCCTCCTTTTATGTTTTGTTCCAGGTTTTGTGGCCATAACACATGATATGTGGTTTTACCTGGTAGTGCTGGTGTGCTGTCATGAGGCTTGCAGCAGGTTTCTATCACTGGACAGACATCAATGTTCTCCATACTGGGGAGGGCCTCAGGAGCATGCATATTGAGGTTTACACATCTGGCATTGATCAGCATTACCCTTCTGTTTCTTTCCAGTTTTGTTTTCTATGGTGGTGGGTTAGTCTTTTCGGTCTTGCCTACAAAAGGATCTCTGTAGGTTGCAAAAGCCTTAGGCAATATCCAGACGCTCATGGGTAACAGGTGCAAGCCATCCCTGGAACAGCAGCATGTCTCACTATGGAGTCACCTATTACAACTGTATCAGGCATGTTGTTTCTCCTTCTGTCCTGTGACTGTTTGGCACACCAGCTTTGTGTACTATGTGTTACATGTGCTATGTCTGGAGGTTGTTTTATTGGGTGTCTGCTTTGGAAGCTTGTGTTGGTGTTGTGTGTTTGTAATTAGGGCCTCTGGGAATGTTTTTGTGTTTATGTGTTTGGTTTACAGTCGTTGTAGGTCTATGTGGGACTGGGTTTGTGGTGTATGTGGTTACCTTGTCCTCCTGACTAGTTTTGACAGTACTGATTTGGGGGTGCTCAGGCTCCAGTTTGGCTACCTGGTTGCGTCTATCACATATATTTGCATTTATTGGGGTGAGTTGTTGTTGTGTGTGTACTTGGGACAGGTGTCACATTGCCACTGGATTCACAGATTCTACTTGTTTTGCCTGGCCTTAGTGGATTGTATGTGTGGACACATTTTATTGCCATACTAGTGATCACTGATTACTTCACTTTTTATGTTTGATCTATCATGTGGTAGCTTCCTCATTCTCTTCAATGGTTTAGTAATTGCTGGAGTCCAGCATGCCAGATGCCTGGGTGTATGGCATTGTGTCTTGTTGTTATTTGTGATTGCAGACTCCAAGCACTCTTGGCTGTGTTCATGGTATGCCTGTATAACATGTTCTGCAGTGTGTCCCATATTCTGGACTTGCACAGGGCCTTTCATGGATTCCACATTGGTTTGTAGGGGTGCAAGCTATGCTTTATACATGTGTTTCACTGTGGTATTCTGGCCAGGGACTGGGGTCGGGATGTGTAACTACAGTGTGATTACTCTATGGTCTGGTCTTACCAGTGAGGGATACACTTCTCATCTTGACATCCAGTACACATATTTCTGATTATCACATCCAGTATGCTTACCCTCTTGTGGAAGTGTTACATTTTGCATGTCCATTTTGTTTGATGGATTCTGGGAAATTGTCTACAAATGTGTCGGTGCTAGTATAATACAAAGAGTATAGTGACAAACATCTCAAAAGCTGACTTCACACTTCTTCAGACTGAGATGGTATCCTTTAAGCCCACTGGGCCAGTGGAAACCACAACACACAATGGTGACTCCTTCACAGACGCTTTCTACGGACATCTCCAAGAAAGCATGGACCATGCAATCACAAATAAAACCAAGACCTTCTCCACCAAGGGAAAGTGGCCTGTCTGGTGGACCCCAGCCATAAACAAACTGTATAACAACTGAAGGATACTAATGCAAGACAGAGCTACATCTCCTAAAGGGAAGGCAGCTGTGATCAGCACTAGTAAAAACTACATTCTCTCATAAAGACATCCAAGGTCAACTTTGAGACAAAAATCACCAAAGACAATAAAGATAACCACAATGCCTTCTTCAGTTATGTCAGAAACCTGGGTGGGAACCCTCAGATATGCTCAGAGTTGGTACACAACAACATATATTTCAGTGACCTGACAGATATTGGCAACATTCTGGCAGACAGGTTCAGTGCAATTTTCCCCCTCCCTCACCCCCAAAAGAAGATAGTTATCACAGCTGAATGTAACCTCACTGTCATCTCAGATGTCCATGTGAGAGCCGCACTCAGCAAAGACAAGAACACAGCATCAATGGGACCTGATGGTATCCCCAGTTGCGTGCTATGTGAACTCCAGAAGGAGCTAAACCCATATATACAAATGCTATTTAACCTTAGCCTTGCTACAGGATATGTACCTGAACACTGGCGTACAGCAACAGTGGTCCCACTCCACAAAGGAGATGCCTACACAGACCCTGGGAACTACCACCACACAAGCTTAACCAGCCTTGTCTGCAAAGCTATGGAAAGAGTCATTATGGAGCTCTGAAACAGAGACATTGGTGACCTACAGACCCTTGATCCCACCCAGTTCAGCTTTGTACAGGGCAGATTCTGCCTTTTGCACCTAGTTGACTATTTTGAAACTGTCAGTAGGGCCATTGATGAAGGCTAAGCGGTCCACACAGCCTACCTGCACTTGGCTAAGGCCTTTGACACAATACCCCACTCAGGCATCATAGACAAGCTCAACAGCTGAAATATAAAACCATATGTCACAGGATAGGTTGCAAAATGGCTAAGAAACAGAACCCATAAAGTCGACATTGCAGGTGCCTTGTCAGATTCAAAGCCAGTCACAAGTGGTGTCCCACAAGGATCTGTCCTGGGATCCCTCTTATTTGGCATTTACTTTTCAGATGTGAAAGCAAACATAGGAGGGTTGTGGCTGACAAAGTTTGCAGATGACTGCAACCTAGGCACCATAGTGAATACATCAGCTGGTACACACATCCTACAGAATGCCCTCACAAAGACAGATCGCTGGTGCCGGAATCATGGCCTGAAACGGAATTCAACTGATGTGTAGTCATCCCCTTTGGGAGGAACAAAGTACCCACAAATCAATACATAGACAGCAACCCACTGAGCACAGAAAACAAATCAGACACCTGGAGACCCATGTAGATAGTGACCTCTCGTTTGACACCCATGTTGCCAAAGTGGTTAGAAAGACTTTCTATCTTGCCCACCTTATCATGAAGGGTTTTCCATCCAGATCAAAGGAGGTCATTGTACCCCTATACTTCTCCCTTATCAGGCCCATGATTGAATACAAAGCCCCATTTGGTATGTACCTCACCCAGCACTTGCAACAGCTGGAGAGACCCCAAAAGTACCTTACCAAGAGGATCAAGGGTCTACAACACATGTCATATGCTTCCAGACTAAAGGAAATCCAGCTTTATTCAGTAGCATACCGCCTACTTACAGGTGACCTATGCCTGACATACAAGACCATGTCCAATCAGGATTTGGTGGACATGCTCCACTGCAAGCAATCCAAATCCACCAGAACCATGAGAGCTAAAGATTTGAACCTCAGCACATACATGTATAGGACATGCTGGAGGGACAGAGTCATAACACAGAGGCTTCTCACACTCTAGCAAAGAATCCAAGTTCATGTTAGACAGAGTCCCTCACTGACTCTCTTCAAGAGAAATCTGGACAAGTGGATGTGAGATAGTAGGTTTACCCCAGGGGTCCTCCCTGTGTCACTACTAGACAGAGGCACAGTCAAGTTATTCGATTAAGTAAGGGGGTCATAATGTGTCACTACTAAGTCAGAGGCACAATATTCAGAATCTATTCTGTACACTTATTACCACTATAAGGGGTGGCAATAGCCACATCACTATGGCTAGGCTTATAAATGCACTAGGGCAGATAGCCTAGTAGTAAACTATGAAACTATGAAACTATGGTGTATGTGTAGGTATTGTCAGTCAAGCAATATAATGTGGTTTGGGGGGCTTGATATCTTCCTGTATTTCAACATAGGCCTGGTGCAGTTCCTGCTATTAGGACAGTGGTCTGCAGCAAGCTATATAGTAGTAGGCAGTTTTAGCCATTGGTATTTGACCATGGCTAATCCATGTTGCTTCTTGTTGTGGTACCAACATGGGGGTGTGGTTATCCATGACATTTATTGCTAGTCACCCTCGTTTTGTAGCTTGTTCCATGTTTTTGCAGCTGTACATCACTGTATGAGGTGTGACCTGGTAGTGTTACGGTGCTGATGTGGGCTTTGACCCAGTTTTCTATTACAGCACTATCTACATTCTCTATACTGTGTGCATTTACACTGCATGCATCTTGCTGTTTATACTTCTGGCATTGGGTAGCATTACATCTAGGTTCCTATCCCTTGTGGTACCTATGAAGGTGGGTTTGTGTTTTTGTGGTTTATGATTGGTGAGGGTGGATGTTAGTCAGGGTCCTCAGGTGTGCATATGGTACATGGTGTTGCATTACTTAACACATGGCATTCATGCCTCAGGTGGTGCTGCAGGGCTGCCTCTGTCGGATGCACATACTACACTCCCTGTACATGTTTGGAAGCAGGTTGTGTCATGTTAGGCGTCCCTGTTACTATATGAGTGAGTCGGAGGGGGTATCAGTCCCAGTGTTCCTACTGAGCCAGTGTATGTGCTATGCGTTGCCTCTTTGCCAAGCCCAGGGCATACTGGGCACGCCTCTTTCTGCCTACTGGGGCAAGGTCAGGTTGTTCCTCCTCCGAGTCACCCTCTGCCTGTGGTGGCCTTGGCAATGGTGGGGGTATATTTGGCCCAGCCCTATGCTGGTCCTGCTGCAGCTGTTTCCGCAGGATCATATTATGTAGCATAGCACATATCATGATCATTTGGGTACATGTAGTTGGTGTGTACTGCAAGGCTCCACCAGATGTGTCCAGACACCGGAACAGTGACTTGAGCAGCCCAAACACACGCTCTATGACATTACGTGTTTGTGCATGTGCCTCATTATGGCGTTCCTGTTCAGGTGTGTGTGCATTTCTGATGGGTGTCATCAGCCACGGCTCAAGTGCATAACCTGCATCCCCCACTAGGTGTCCATGTGGGAAGTCCCCACTGGCAAATGATTGGTACAGCTGCGTCAGATGCCAGATGTGGGAATCGTGGTAGCTCCCAGGCCAGCCAGCACACACATTCATTATTATGCCCTGGGCATCGCACATGACCTGGCAGTTGATGGAGGGGAATCCCTTGTGGTTAATATAGGCCCTACCCCGCTCACCGGCTGGTGCTTTGATGCGTATGTGCGTGCAGTCTATTGCACCCAGTACCTCAGGGTATCCCACTATTTGCTGGAAGAGACGCATATTGCTGGCCAATACCTCACGGGCATTGGGGAAATATACATGATCACCGACATGTGCTGACATGGCATCCAGGAACTGGTGCAGTACCCTGGAGGCTGATGCCTGTGATATCCCCATCATATCACCAGTTGGTCTCTGGAAAGTACCTGTTGCTAGTATTCTTAGGCCAACACATACCTTGGTTTCCACTGGGATGGGTTCCCCTCTGTTGGTTCTGTGTGTGAGACGTGGCCTGCACAGCTCAACAATTTGCTGCAGAAGGTCTCTTTCCACTCTGTAGCGCTCTACTATCTCCAGCTCATGTAACCCATGGTAGGTGACCCTGGGCCTGTATACTGCCCTCCTTCTCCTCACTCTGGGTTGTCTGTCAGCATCTGCATTGTCACCACCCTCAGCAATTCGCCTATGCCTGATTATAACAGCTATGGCAGCCCCTAGCATTTCTGCTCTGAGTTCAGCTTTTTTCAGTTTTCAATTCTGATAGCTTACTCCTTTCTTGCAGTATCTCTTGAGAGAAACGCCCTGCACTGCTGTTTGCAGTGTTTTAAGTGCTGGGTTGGGCTTCTAGTCTGCCTGTGTAATTGCCTGCTTCCAATTGTTTTCACCAATTAACTCCAGCAGTATCCTCTGGCAGCTTCCTTGTATTCTGGTTGTTTCCTGTTTCCTCAGGGGGAGCAATGTGCACACCAGCTTAAGCACGCTCACAGTTACTTAAACGCGCGCACTCATCCTTACATGGTGTGAACTTGGCTGATTCATGGTAAAACGCGCACACATTGCCTTACACACGTGCACGCCCGCGCAAACCGTTGTAAACGGTTTGCAACATGCTCCCACATGTTGAACCTGCCTTACACGCGCGCACACGCGCGCATGCACGTATATCAAGAAAGTTTGAGTGTAGGGATAGTGTGCACCCTCTATTTCTTGACTTTCCTAGTGTTCTGTTGGGACACACCTCTCTCCCTGATGTCTGTCTGTCATCTGTCACATTACACTGCCCTCCAATGTGATACATTTATTTCTATCATCCCCCCCCGTGATGTCACCTACCTCTTACTCTATTCCTCCCCCTTCTGTAACTCTTACACTACTCGGAAAGTGCTCATTACCTATGTGGCAGTGTGATTCAGTATTGTAACCCTCATTTACATAGGATTGCCTAGTAATGCTTAGTTACATCTCTTACACTGAGCTTCCCCCCCTTGGCAACCACTACACTGTGGCCATATTGTTTTTGGTCTGCTAGTCCCTGCATTGTCATTCCATGTAATACATAAAACCCACAATTGTGGGCTTATAAGCTTCGGTTTTCACTTTTAGGCAGCGCACCCTGTTTGCGCGGGTGTGCGCTGCAGTTAAACATCAAAATCCCCCGAAAAAAAAAAGTTATTTTAAATAATTTTGCAACACTTTTTAATGCCAATGGCCACATATTTGGCCATTGGCATGCTAGATAACACATATGCACCCTTTATTTGGAGCTGACATAGCTCCGTTAAATTTTGCAGAAATGTACTCAGTTGTCAGCTGAGTACATTTCTGCAGCTAAAACGTCCATTACACGGACTGCTTTGGGCTTCCTGGATCACTCAAATACCTCATTTGCATATCTTTCAGCTGCAAATGAGGTATTGAGTATTTCCACGCCCAGTCCGTGTAAGAGACATTTTAGCTATCTCTTACACGGAGGTTTGGGCTGTTCCTGGATCGGGAGGCTTACACGGAGGCTTACACTACTCTTAAACTCTGTGTAAGCCTTCGTGAATCCTGCCCGGTGACTCTTACATACTGTTTGCCATTTTATGTTAGTTCTTTCTAAAAAAAAATGTACAGTTCATTATTAGTTCTTTTTAAAAATTGTTTTTCCTGTAAGCATTAGCAATGTATTTTACTGTTTTTAATAATCAAGCTTTTCTCCTTGGGTCTCAGCTGAAAAAGGGTCTCTACCCAGTCTGACTAACCCGGTTAACAAATGTCAAACTATTCTTGATGGTGCACCTTTTATTCTATAACTTTTGCTTTATCCAGAATTATTGTGCTGAGGACTTGGGAGGGGGGGTTAGCGGCTGTGAGAATGTCACAGATTGTATACATGTTTGAGAGTTTGGAGATTCCCTATATTCTTGTTTATTAGGTTAAGGATGATGTGTTCCATAGCTTTGCATATCAGACTCACCAGGCTAATGGAGCAATAGTTCCCAGGGCCTGTAGTCACTCCTCCTTTGTGGAGAGGGATGACTGTAGCAGTGCGCCATTTGGTAGGGACAAAGCCTGAGGTGAGGCTGTGATTGAACAGGGCACACAGATGAGGTGCCAATTAACTTTGTAGTTCATGTAGAACACAGCCAGGGATGTTGTCAGTTCCCATAGAAGCTGTATTCTTGGCCTTGGACAGTGCTGTTTTAACCTATGCAGCAGTAATACTGGGTGCCTGGCAATCTACTGGTATTGTGATTGGTCCTTTGGGGGGGTGAGAGGGGTAAAGTTGGCACTGAATCTGTCGGCCAGTATATTGGCAATATCTGTTGGCTCGGTATAGGAGGTGCCATTGTGCAACAGCTCCGAGCAAATCTGGGTATTGCCATGGAGATTTTTTACATAACTATTTCAGAGGTAGAGATTGACAGTACATGAAAATGGAATTCTCTGTGTTAGATAAGTACAGATGTGTCGGGGACAGGTCCTTTGTTGGCACTTTTAGCATTTCAAAGAAATTTTGTTGGCAAAATGGATCACTGCCTGTTCTTTTGGGGGGAGCAAGTATGAGTTAATGTTATGGCACAAACAATGATATGCTGTTGCTGTTACTCTCCTTGTTTTGCATCCTGCCTGTAAGTGTTTCACATCTCTAGACTGTTACCTGGAAATGGTTATTTTGTAGTTATGTGATATTTGTGTATTATACTTCTGTTGTCTTTTAGGAAACGTATAAGTGTGTCACTCAAGCATGTCAATCCATGGTGATGAATATGGCATGATGCAAATATGGCAGTAGATTGTTTACGATGTCAATGGTGTGGGCAGCCATGGCAGATCATATATGAACAGGTATGTCACAAAGCCACTGAAATAACATCTGCAAGGAGGTGAGCAGCTGCAGTGGGCCATGACAGTCCAGAATTGAGTAACACTCTCACTGACACTGAAGAACACAAGAATATGTTTGAACACAGTAATACTATATGACAATTCCCTAGAGGGGAGGTTAATGCACACTTCTATTCTGCACACATTTTGCTTTCATGTACATGTCCATAATTTTTTACATGAAAAGTTAGCAACCCTACTGGGGGAGGGCCTGCTAGGGAACCACCACTAACCTCGAATAAAGAGTTGCTGGCCAATCTAAGAGATCCAAACAGCTCCCAGGAGAGTTCAGTACAGCATGTCCTGGATGTGGGTGCAACACCTTCTGAGACAGCAAGCAGGTTCCAGGAAGAGCTTCCAGGTAAGCTTTGATATCTCAGCAATTGACTACTGTTATATAGTAAAACTATTGAAATAAGTTAATCTTGCATCACGTGTCTTTTTTTTGGGGGGGGTTGAAGATTGCTACAGTTATAGGCTTAGTTTGGAGTTGTCAGCTACATTCTTCTTCAAAGTACCTTTTAATGCACATATACGGGGTAAATGTATTACCCCCCCCCGTGTTACTGTTGATTGTAATGATGTTTTCCTTACCTCTTGCTTAACTTCTTCCAGGACTGCCTGTAGTACAGTGCAGTACATCTTCTGCAGATAGTAAGCCAAATATTTTTATGTCAGTACTGTTGAGCAATTTAAGGAAAAATTGTAGTTTGTGATATTGATCTGCGCCCTCTTGTATTGTTGGTGTACTGTCTTTAATAGCAGCATCACTGTTAGGTTGTTAGCATATATTGCACTATACTAGTTCAGGTATTAATGTATTCCTGTGTGTGTTGCTTTTTATTAAAGGTGATCCTGAGTGTGAGAGTGTGGGCTCTGTGTCACCTGATGCCAGTGTATCCACAGACTCTGATGGCCAAAGAGTCAGGGAGGGTGCAGAGGTTGAATCTGACACAGAGATTGACATACAGCCAACCCCTGCATTTCTATTGGACATAGCCAGTAGGCCCACCCCTACCAGTCCACTGAGCCCACAGATATTGGACAGGTGAAGGGCGAGGATATTGATCAAGGAAGTGTGGTTACTGTGGCTTCAGTGCCTTTTGAGTCAGTATGTAGCCAAAGTGTGGGCAAGGTGCCACACAGGAGGATTGATATTGGTGCTCAGAGAGGGCCTGCTGTCCTTTCTCCACCTGCTACAGGTGTCACCCATGCCACTCAACATATATGTAGGTCTGTCATGGAGGCACAGGCACATTCTAATACATGCTTCAGACAAATGCTTAGGGTTGTGGATGTGGCACAGTCTGACATGTGTGACAAACTTCACCACGTTGCTGATTCACTGGATCAGATGAATGACACATTGGAATGAGGGGTGTCTGTGATGGAACAAGCAGTGTCTGTGGTGGAATGTTTACTGGGAGGGGAACGGCATCCTTGTAGGTGTAGGTCAGCCACATTTGCTATCAGCTAACATGGCTGTGACTGATTACCTTCCCATAGTGACAGTAGTTCCACTGGTCCATCAGTGAGTCTGCTGTCCACACCCAGAAGTGGCAGTCCATGGGGTCATGGTCCTGGGTATCCCAGTTGAAGGGAGTTCATCCAGCAGACATTGGTCATGTTCACATAGCAGCACTGCATCTCACCATGGGTGTGGACATGCCAATGCAACTCCTGGCAGAGCCAGTTCTTGTGGTGGGGGATGACAACGATGAATTGCCACCTCTACCATGCATGGCTCACACTTGTCCAACAGACCAAGACATAGAGCTAGCACAGAGCTTGGATGTGCTCATGCAGATGCTCCCACACACACACCAATTTCACTTGGAGGACCCCTACAAACATGCACATACAACAGTTACTCAGTTTCTCACTGGCCATTTGTTGTTTTATCCCAATGTCTGCTTTATCCTTTCTACTCACATACACTCACCAGCTCTCCTGTGTCAGTCTTGCCCCCCCCACACACACACACACAAACACAACATTGTGTAAGTGATGTTAACTCAGCCATATCCTTGTTTTCTATCTTTTGGATTTAGGTATACAAAAGTTGTGTCTGATGCTCAGGGTACATAGCTAACTTAGTGCTTAGTATATCTGAATTTGTGTTGTTGAACTGGTCATTGTACCTTTGACTTATATTGGCCTTGAAAAGTTAGACAGTTGATAGCATGAAAATTTCACAATGTTAATTATGAATGCTTGTAAGGGTGTTGAGGCTGCAATGTTTGTCATTAGTTTCTAACTTTTCTCTCTTTAATGATTTTTTAGGACAAATTTATGGTGCACATCATAAGTCACGCCATCATATTTTGATCTTAGGATTGTATGACAGCACTGTAGTCAAACCTCATCAGAACAGTAATAGAGTATAATGCTGACTTTTGCATGTACCTCTACAGACACACGTAGCAGCTGCAGAGAGACCACAGGGCTTTCTCAGGAAGATAATACAGAGCCTACAAACCATGCCATGATGTATGTGGATAGATTAAAAGCCATATCACTGCTATCTGTCTGGTATGGGATGAGGTGACATCTGCCTGGCCTCCAGGCCAGTGTCTGACCATGCCCTGGAGGGATGACCACATATCCAAACATCTGATGTAGCTGATGGCATCAGCAGAGGCTGTTGAGAATATAGTAATTAGTGTCTCACTTACTTTGATAAAGCCTCTCTGTAATGTCAAGCAAGAACACACATGCACAGTTGACTGCAGTGAGAATAGAATCCCTACCTATCTAAGTATGCAGACTACAGAACACATTATATAATGCAAATGCCACAGCACAAGTCTGACATTTGCAAGACTGCAGCTGAAATTATAATACATGACATTAGCAGCCCTTGTGTTGGCAGGCCTGCACAGGTTCATAATTTCTCAGCTTCATATGAAGCTACTACCACAATGGCCCTAGCTTCATAGGAGGCTACAGGCTAATGTCTCTAGTGCCTTGTCAAGCCTACCCAAGTTGATCCATTGTTCTCTTATAGAACAAGATATGTAGTCCATATTTGTGAATCCATGATAAACTCTGGCTGACCCTGTCTAAGAGTGACATGGGTGAAACCCCCTGGCGTGAATCTACAATTTTGCAACCAGTTGTCCCAGTTACACTTAAACAGGGCCATTGGGGAGCTCAGTTTCACATGAATTGGAAGTTTGTTCCATAATAGTGTCAATATCTGGGAGACATATCTGTCTCTCCAGCATGTCCTGTTAATGTCACAGCCTAGGTTAAGGTCCCTAGAGCAAGTGAGTCTTCTCCCATGTGATTTGCAGAGGTGCAGCATTTCCATTAAGACAGGGTTCAAGACAGCTCTGTAGGCCAGCCACAAGTCACCTATCAGTTGTCTATATGATACAGAGTACAGTGACAGGGCCTTCAGTCTATTCATGTAGGCTATGTGTTGGAAGTCCTTGGATTTTCTTAGGGAGAAGTCTGGTGAGGTACATGCAAAAGGGAGCTTTGTACTCTGTTACTGGTCTGAAGGACAAGTACAGTGGAGTTATAACATTCTTACTCTTGGATGCTATGCCATCACTTATGAGGTTTGCAACATAAAGGGCCTTCATTGCCACTGTGGACACATGATGACCAAAGGTGAGGTTGCCATCAACCTGCATTCCCAAATCTCTCACCATTGGGTTAGAACATAGGGGGGTATTATTAATATTGTAATTTGCAGGGACTGCTACTTTGCTTAAAGGGATAATAGTGCAATATTTTGGGTTAACTTTAAGTCTGTGGCTTTGGCAACATTTATGTATGTAAACACATTTGTAGTATGTTGACATTGTTTGGGAATCCAATGATTGCACCCAGTTTTCAGTAATCAGCAAATTGAGCCACAGGCCATCTTTTTTTTTGCCTGAGTTTTCTGAGAAATACATTCCAAACAGTAGGGGGTTTAGCACAGACTCTCGTGAGACACCACTGGTAAAAGGTCTTCTGGTAGAAGTGGAATCCCCACTTATGACTGTATGTGTTCTGTTGGTCAGGCAGTTGGCTACCCATCTAATGACATATAAGTTAATCTCCAGGTGGGTAAGTTCTGCACTGATGCCTCAGTGGGGGATTGTGTCAAAGTCCTTGGCCAAGTTGAGACAGGCAGTATATACTGATTTGCCTTCATCATCCAGGGCTTTGCTGACACTCAAAGAATTCCACTAGGTTTAGTAGGCATGATCTGCCCTTGGCAAAGCCAAACTGTGTCAGGTGAAGAGTTTGAAGGTCACCAATGCCCTTGTTTATAAGGTCCAAGATGATTTTCTCCATGGCCTTCCAGACAAGGCTGTGTTCCCCTCTTCCGGGACAAAGCCAGTACTTAGACAGTGGTTGAAGGGAGTTCCCAGTTGTTCTGTTAACTCTTGCTTTAGACTGTTTAAGCAGCCTGGGATGTTATCCAGTCCATATAACCTGTGTTTTTGGCATTGAGTGTGGTTATTTGGAGATAATATGTAGAGAACTATTGACAGGTATGCTGTGGGGTATGATCGATGGAGATAGGGATGCAAAATTGTTGCCAAACCTGTCTAACAGGTTGGTTATGTCCTCGGGTTCAGTATGAGTGGTACCGTCCACTCTGAATTTGGTGCAAAGCCGGCCCTTCACTTTTACATTACAGGCATAGCTAAAGAATGCCTTGTGATTATCCTTAGCTATGGATGCTAATTTAATTTTGTAATTAGCTTTAGGGGACTTTAGAAGATGTCTAATTTGCTTGTTCAAGCTATAGAGGGTAATCTACTGCTGAGACTGTTCCCTTTTATTCCTTGACATCCGTTTCTTTCTGTTGTTGTATAATCTATTTATGCTATATGTCCACCAGGGCAGCTTGTTTTACATGAGCAAGTTTTGATCTGTTCTGGTACAGCTTAGTCTATACACTTGTAAAGGTGTTTATAGAGGGCATTTGTATATACCTTTGTATAGGAGTCTATACTATCTGTGGTGGCAGTAGGTTTGTAACTATATACACCATCACTTAGGCTATAGTTTGCATTGCAGAGATTTTTCCACCTTTTGGATACTGAGGTGGGTCAGGTACAATTGTTAAATTGAAAGTGACTGATTTTTATGGTCAGATCTTTCCATGGAGAATCTTACACATGGGGTGGTGTAGTGATCTCCCATGTCAGTGAGTACTAGGTCAAGAACATTTGAGCCCCTTGTGGGGATGCAGACTGTTCCAGAGCATTTGTGTTTACAAAGTGTAGGAACCTTAGTGCAGGCGTGTTTGAGTTTATATGTGTATCCCAATTGATGGAAGGATAGTTACCATGCCTAGGGTGTTTGGCTGCATTATGAGGGACTAAAGTAGGTTCAGGAAGGCACTGTGGTTTTCATGGCTCATGTGGTGGATCTGTAGCTAAGAATGACATGGAGGGGGGATTTCCTACAGTTAGTTGGACTTGGAGTAACTCTAGGGAGTCTTACTGCTTAACCAGTCTTGAGGTGTGCATGCCTTTTATGAAGATGGATACGGCTCATCCTTTGGTTCTTTCATGTTCATTTTGTAGCCTGAATGTGTGGAAGACATTACAGCCTTTCATGACCAGTGTACTCTCTGTGGCCCTAAATCATGTCTCTGTGACTGCACAAATATCGACATCTTCCCAAGTAAGAAGTGCCTACATTGAGTGTAGTTTCTGATTTTAGACTCCTAGCATGAAGCAACATAACCTTGAGTTTGTCTTTTGAGGATACTTTTAAGTCAGGAACTTTCTTCTTATGACATTGCTTAAAAAAGTCGCTCTGGGGGAGGGAAATAACTTGCCCAGTAACCAAAAGGCATGAGGTGACAGATAAAGACCATCCCTGTCAATGCAGCATGGTCTGTTGACCATATCATCCCAGCCTGACATCAACTGGATCACCCTGGAGTGACACCAGTAGCTAAGCTAATTGTTAACATCCACAATTCTTTTGTTTTGTATTGAGGCATCTTCCTGGGTGAACAAGGAATGCTGCTTAGGGCTACAGACATACCTGTCTGGGACACAGTCTGAGACGTAAGTCATATCCCTCTTTATATAGTCCATTGAGGTACATCTCAAGGCATTTACTCCAACATGGAGTGTGACAGAGGCCTAACTGTGGTTGTTGTTGAGACTTGAGTGTGGGATGTTGTGTATTCTGGCACCTGACAGGCAGCTGACTGACTTTCTCCTTGTACAACCTGCTTAGGAGGACATCTGAGTGTCTCACTATAGATTCACCTATGATCAACATATTGGTTTTGAGGTGTTTTGCCTTAAGGGCTTAATGGGTGAGACACTGATTTTTGTGCTGAGACTGTTGTGTGTGTGCAGAAGGTTTGCATTTGTGAAGTCGCTGCTCTTTTGGTAAGCCTCTAATGTGTACCTCTGCGTATGTGGGTTTGTGTTGTGCACTCCATTTGTTGAGGAGGTGAAGTGTGTGTACACTGACAACCTGTTTGATATCTATTTTGTTACCTGAGAGGAGATTTATCCTATTGTATACTTGCATCTCTCACATATTGTATTGGAAAGTTTTAGGAGTACATGGTTATCACTATACATCAGGCAATAGAAACCTAGCTGTGTAAAAACACATACCCTTATTAAGCATATTTAGATGGTTGTCGCTAGCAGAGCAATTTTGTGAGCAGCAACAACTGGGCTACTCTATAAGGGACATAGGTGCCACCCCAGAGGCTGTAATAGACTCCCACTGCATGTGAAGCAGTGCTCCTCAATGACCCTGTTCATTTGCATCTTTGACTACTGGTTGGGTGATTGTACAGTCACCTGTGAGCTGGTGCTGCTCATAAACACTGTCTGCTAAAAACAACCATCCAACTGTGCTCAGTAAGGGTACTTGTGTTTAGACACACCCTAGTGCTCTCAGGCTAGTAGCCTAATATTAACCTATGAAGCTATGTGTCTATGCAGGCCTTGCAGCCTGTTGTCTCCCACATGGCCTGCTGATATCTACTATAACTTCACTTGCTCTTAAATTGTACTTGACCTGTGGAGCTTGCATTCAGTACTGTGTTCTGTAGTCTGTGTACTTAGATCGTAGGGTTCTGTTCCACTGCAGTTCAGTGTGTGTGTGTGTGTGTGTGTGTGTGTGTGTGTGTGTGTGTGTAGACAGCAGAACAGATGTTTGCTACAGTTACTTCTCCACTGCCATGCAATGACAGTATGTTGATACTTGCTCATGCCTACACATCATTTCATACAGACATCCAACCCTCTTGTCTCCCACATGGCCTGCTGATGTCCTGTACTATATGTTCACCTGCACTCCCATATAAATCAAACTTCAGTTGTGATGCTTTCATTAAGTACTGTGTTTTGTAGTCTGTGTACTTCAGTAAGTAAGGGTGCTATTCTCACTGCAGTTACCTGGGTGTGTACATGTGTGAGCTGTTGCTTGACATTACAGAGCATTTTACACCAGCATATGGAACACTTATCCTGTCTTCAACAGACACTGCTGATGTTATCAGCTATAAATTGTCTGACACACTCAAGTCAGACTTGAGCTGCATTGCTTGCATAAAGTACTGTGTTATGTAGTCTGTGTACTTAAATAGGTAGGGGTCTATTCTCATTGTTTTCAACTGGGTGGTTTGTGTTTATGCTGTTGCTCAACATTACAGAGAGCCTTTCAAACCAGCATGTGGGACACTTATTACCAGAGTCTCATCACCAGACACTGTTGATGTCATCAGCTATGAAGTGTTGTCTTGGACACTCCAAGTCCAACTTGAGCTGTGGCATTTGCATTAAGTACTATGTTCTGTAGTCAGTGTACTTGGATAGGTAGGGGTTCTGTTCTCACTGCAGTCAACAGTGTGTGTGTGTGTGTGTGTGTGTGTGTATGTGTGTGTGTGTGTGTGTGAGTGTGTGTGAGTGTGTGTGTGTGTGTGTGTGTGTGTGTGTGTGTGTGTGTGTGTGTGTGTGTGTGTGTGTGAGCTGTTGCCTGACATTACAGAGAGCAATTTACACCAGCATGTAGGATACTGTTATCTTTCCTCAAGAGACACTGCTGATGTCATCAGCTATATTACAATTTTGGATATGCAGTACTCCCACTAGGGCAGAGTCAGAGACTGGCCTGTGTGCCAGGTGGAAGTCATGTCATCCTATACAATAAAGTTTATAGTGGCATGGCTTTTAATTTATCCACATACATCATGGCATGGTGTGTAGGCCCTGTGTTATCTTGCTGAGAAAGCCCTGTGGTCTTTCCTGCTGCTACGTGTGTCTGGTGAGGTACATGTAAAAAAGAGCATTATACTCTATTAGTGCTGTAATGAGGCTTGACTACATTGCTGTCATACAGTCCTAAGATGTCAATATTATGGCTTGACTTATGATGTTCTCAACATAGGCTTTCAATAGCAGTGTGGATCCTTGGTGGCCAAAGTTTAGATTGCTATCTAAATGTGTTCCCAGTGCTTGCATTTCTGGGATTCTATATAGAAGGATCGTTGACAATGCTGTGATTAACATGGAACTCCACTTTTCAGACAGACAAAATTACAAACACATATTTCTGCATTTATTCGTAGATTCTGTGCCTTTGTCACTATTCAGTCTTGTGTGTTAGCTCCTCCTGTACTGTGTTATCACCATTAGTGTACTCATTGATTGCACACAATATGCAAGAATCAGTAAACTTGGTAAGCCAAAGGCCATATACGTTGGCCTGAACTCTTGAGAAATACAGTTCAAACAGTAAAGGGCCAAGCACAGATCCCTGGGATTTGCCAATTGTGACAACTCTACTGGTACAGGTTGATTCACCTACTGTTGCATGATGTGTTCTGTCAGTGATGCAATTGTTAACCCATCACCTGATGTAAGGTTTATCCCCTGCTTGGGGGTTTTCTCAATGATACCTGCATGTGTGATTTGTGTCAAAACCCTAGGCAAGATCACAATAGGCGGTATGCACGGTCTTACCTTCCTCCAGCCTATCACACAGAATCTATGTGCTGTGACATCACAGATCACCTATTGTCTGACCCTGCACTTGTACCTTCCTGATACAGTGGAATACACAGTTCAACACATGGCCTATGTTCCCATACAAGGGTGTTCATCAACATGCATCCACCTGAGTTGGGGGGGGGGACACCACCTAACTCACCAACTGTGAGGCAGAAAAACATGTCATCGTGGACCTCTTCTACATTTGTACTAGTAACATTCCAGATGTATGCAACAGACCTGTGTGAGTTGTTACTGCTACAGCAGGTCCATTACATCTGTTAGATGTCCTCTAAGAGGTCATCTGGGGCATACATGGTGACAACAGTATCATCTTGTGGAACTTGAGCAAGTAAAGTGTGGTATTCGGTCAACACTGTCACGTGTGGCCATAAACGGCTATATCTCTAAATGGTTATACCAGTGTATGACATGTGACATCTCACTATGTTGAAATGTGTGATGTGACATGTATCTTAGTTCCAGTGATCAGGTCAATACATCTGGATTGTCTGCTAGGACCTTTTCTGCCCCTTAGCTGTGATGGACGTCATAGATGACATATACATGCTGTGCCCAAACAGCTGCCTGAAGGACTACAGCTTGTGGGCAGTCATTGACTCCAAGTGTAATATTAGTATAATACACACAGTATCAACACATTCCAAAGACTGCTGCCACAGCGATGACACAACTGCATTGTTGACACATGGAGGAATGTGTTGAATCAGGAAACAGACACGGCACCCAAATATAATGTGGACATCACACCCTATAATTAGACCAATAGGTTTGTGGTCTATGTCCTGAGGTAGAGAGTAAGTGGTACATCCACCAACATGTGGTGGGCACAATGCTGACTGCTCCCTTGACTTTAACACAAGTACTGGGTATGTGAAGGACATGCACATCAGAGGGCATACTAACATCATGGCTTCCAGCCTTTATCACATGAATAACTTGAGTACAATACACTCTTCTCCATGTACCTTGCTATACATGTTCCAGTGATGTGTAACTGAAGTCTACCACCTTTGTCAGTGTGCTGTCACACAACTTATTGTCCATACCTAGGTATTCTTTCTGGGGAATATACATGACTGTCTGGTGGTGTGGAACACAATTCAAGTTGTTACACCAGATGCACATATGCTATCTGTTCACCTTATGTACACGCTGCATACATAAGTGTTTGACAACATTAATGGCATGTATATAATTTGTGACAGTATGAATTGTGCCATAGATAGATAGATATATGCCATGCACACAAGCCAGCTATCCTGTAGTGCCCATACTGTCACATACAGGTATAGCAGTGTTCCTCCTAAAGATATTACAGTACCAGGACAGTGTGTGTGCAGGCTCATCTGTTATCACTCCAAATCATATATGTTATGTCAGAGGCATGAGATTAGTGGTGGTATTATTCAGATATTGTCCATAATTGTGGTTGGTTCTTGTAATGTTTGCCATGATCCTTTACCTGTGGCCACCATGCAGGAGACCTCTGCTGGGAGTACACTTATATTCAGGTATATCAGTTTGCACAGTTTCCCAGTATGCACCCTACCTCAATTGTATGCCAAATCCCTGATAGATGTCTTCTGCATTATTCAGGTAAAGATGCTTATCTCACATATACATCTTCACCATTATGTCACCTTGCATGACGGTCACAGACAACACATTTTCACTGTACAGTCTGTACTATACCATATGTATATATAGTGCCTGCATATTTGAACTGTTTCTTACTGAAATTGGTACACCTTGTTTGCTGTAGCATAGACTAGATCCAGGCCTGCTGAATCTAGCTTTGTTTGTATGCTTGTTGTTTGTTTGCTTGTTATTTCCCTGGAATGCTAATTCCACCTAAAACGCGGCTTCTCAGCACTTCTGTGGATCCCTAGTGATATCTGCATTGCTTACTGTACTTATTTCCTTGTTTCACTTGAAATAAAGTTACTGTTTGTCGTTTTTGCATTTAAGTTACCTGTAACACATTGCACTTAAGTTACCTGGCACTTGCTCACTAAAGCAATTATATAAGTCAGCACTAAAAATTAAAAGCACTACACCCTCACTCCCCATTGGCCTTTGTTTTCAATTATAAAGGAATTCTCAATATTATTCTAGCATGTCCAAAGGTTAGTTGTCAATCTCCTCTCCGGTCCAGCTGGTGAATCTGGGAATCTTGAGGCAATGTTACAACTGCCTCATGTACTCAGACAACCCTCTCCTCCTCCCAACAAATTCCAACACATGTGAGAGATGCAACCATATAGCCAAACTGGAGGCTAAGCTCTCTCAACTCAATACTGGCAGAACCAGTCAGGTGGAGAAGGAAACCACACTCACTACAATTCCAGTCTCACATAGACCTACCACGACAGCAAACCAAATGCATAATCACACAAAAACATACTCTGAGGCTCTAAATAAAGATCTGCCTAAGCAGCAGAGACCTCCAAAGCAGACACCCAAGCAACCTCTACCCCAAAACAAAACACATGCAACACATATCTCACAAAGCCAGTGTGCCGAACAGTCACAGCCCTTAAGGCTAAACAACACACCTGATACACTTGTAATAGGTGACTCTATCGTCAGGCACACTGATGTCCCACTCACCAGGCTGAACAAGGAGAATGTCACGGTGAGCAGCCTGTCGGGCGCTAGGATCCGCCACATAACACAAGCACTCAGGTCACTCCAAGGCAAGTACAAATATGACTCAGTCATTGTCCATGCTGGTGTGAATGACCTGAGACGTACCTCCCTGGACTACATGAAAAGAGACATAGAGGAGCTCTCTGAGCATGTAGCCCAGGCCGGTATGACCCTGACCTTGAGTAGCATCTTAACCTCACCAAGAATGATGCCACAATATGAAGACAAGATGATCAATTTCAACAATTGGCTTAAGTACTGGTGTCATTCAAAGGGGATCCAATGCCTGTCAGCCTGGGATGATATGCTCAACAAGCCACGATGCTTCGCTGGGGATGGCTTGCACCTGTCACCCCTGGGCTTTCGGATATTGGCAAAGGCTCTTGCTACCCCATTTTGCCTTTTTTAGGCAAGGCTCAAAAGACAAACCCACCTCCATAGGTATCACAAGGGATAAGAAACTAAGAGTAATGCTACTCAACGCCAGAAGTCTAAACCTCAAGATGCACACACTCAAAACTCTCCTTAGCATGGAGAACATTGATATCTGTGCAGTAACAGAAATCTGGTTCAGGGCTCCCGAGAGCACCCCAGCACTACCAGGTTATACCTCATACCATGCTTTTCGGCCCCAAAACTTGGACCGAACCACAAAAGGAAGGGGAGTATCGATATTTATCAAAGATACCCACACCTCCAGGTTGGTGGCAAAGCACGAAACATCAGAGACTATCCATGTGCAACTAACAGTGGGTAAAACTGCCTTCCAGTTTATAGCCTGCTACAGACCACCCTCCCAAACCCAAGAACCCTACTCGGCCTTCCTGAGAACACTGGAAAATATGAATGTCTCTCCAAACACCATTATATTGGGTGACTTCAACTACCCAAACATAGACTGGGAGCATTATTCTAGCTCCAACACCCTAGCCCAAAGGTTCCTAGAATTCATAAACTCAAATGCAATGGAACAACTTGTTACCACTCCCACAAGAGGGGAAAACATACTGGACCTGATCATCATCAACATGGGGACTCTGCTCCAGACCAGAAGTGTATCCCTCACTGGTAAGATCAGACCATAAACTGATCTCACTGGATATTCACATCCTGACCCTACCCCCTGCCCAGAAAACCACAGTGAAAAACTTCTCTAAAGCAAATTTCACACTCCTCAAAACCGAGGTGAAATACGTCAAAGCCCCCGGGCCTGTGGAAAATACGGCCCAGACCGCAGAATCCTTTATAAATGCATTCTATGAACACCTTCAGGAATGCATGGATCATGCAATCCCAAATAAAACCAAGACCCAATCCTCCAAAGGCAGACGTCCTGTCTGGTGGACCCCAGTCATAAACAAACTATACAATAGAAGGAGGAAGCTACTACATGATAGAGCAAAATCCCAAAAAGGGAAGGCATCTCTGATCAGTATTAGCAAAAAACTAAGGGCACTCATAAAATCGTCTAAGGCCAGCTTCGAGAGACAAATTGCACAGGACACTAAGGATAATCACAAGGCTTTCTTTAGTTATGTTAGGAACCTGGGTGGAAATTCTCAGATATACTCAGAATTAGACAAAATGACAAAAAATACACCGAACCCACAGACATTGCCAACATCCTAGCTGACAGGTTCAGCGCAAACTTCTCCCCACCCTCCCCACCAAAAGGGCAAATATCTATCCCAGCAGAGTGCTGCCCCCCCCTGACATCTCAGATGCTCAGGTAAGAGCCGCCCTCTCCAAAGCAAAAAACACAGCATCAATGGGACCAGACAGTGTCCCGGGCTGCGTCCTACATGAACTTCAAGAAGAGCTAAACCCAAACATAAAACTACTGTTTAATCTCAGCCTTACTACAGGATATGACAACAAAGAGTGGTGTGCAGCAACAGTGGTCCCTCTCCACAAAGGTGGTGCCTCAACGGACCCTGGAAACTATCACCCCATAAGCCTGACTAGCTTGGTCTGCAAAGCTATGGAAAGGATCATCATGGACCTCATAAATAAAGATATTGGGGAGCTACAGACACTGGATCCTACCCAGTTTGGCCTTGTTAAGGGCAGATCCTGCCCCTTAAACCTGGTTGATTTCTTTGAAACAGTCACCAAGGCCATTGACAAAGGGAAGGTGGTCCACACAGCCTACCTGGACCTCGCAAAAGCCTTCGATACAATACCCCACTCGGGCATTATAGATAAGCTCACCAGCTTAAATATAAACCGCTATGTCACTAGATGGGTTGCAAACTGGCTCAAAAACAGAACCCACATGGTTAGAATTGCTGGAGCCATGTCAGGCTCCAAACCGGTTACAAGTGGCGTCCCACAAGGCTCAGTCCTGGGACCTCTCTTGTTCGGTACATATTTCTCGGAGGTACAGGCCAACACAGAAGGACTGTGGCTGACCAGGTTCGCAGATGACTGCAAACTGGGCGCCATAATCGACTCTCCAGTCGACACAAGCATCCTTCAAAAGGGCCTCATAGAAACTGACAACTGGTGCCAGAGCCATGGCCTCAAGCTAAATGCCAAAAAGTGTATAGTCATCCCCTTTGGCAAAAACAAAGTGCCCACAAATTACCACATAGGTGGTAATCCATTAAATACAGAAGAAGTAATTAGGGACCTGGGGACCCAAGTTGATAGCATTCTCTCATTTGGCAACCACGTGGCCAAAGTGGTTAGAAAAACATTTTATATAGCCCATGTAATCATGAAGGGATTCACATCTAGATTAGGGAGGTCATCGTGCCTCTTTACTCATCCCTCATCAGGCCCATAATCGAGTACAATGACCCTTTTGGGATGTACCTTACCAAACACCTGCAGCAACTGGTAAGACCACAAAAGTACCTCACCAAGAGGATCAAAGGGCTAGATGCCATATGCTGCCTGGTTAAAGAAACTCCAGCTCTACTCAGTGGCATACCGCCTGCTCAGAGGTGACCTGTGCCTGACGTATAAAGCCATGTCCGATCCGGAATTAAGGGACATGCTGCACCTCAAAAAATCCAAATCCCATCCAGCTACACGCTCGAGAGACTTGAACATCAGCACTGAAATAAATAGGACATGCTGGAGGGACAGATTCATAACCCAGAGGCTCCCTTCACTCTAGAATAAAATCCCAGTCCAGGTTAGGCAGAGTCCCTCATTGACTCTCTTCAAGAGGAATCTTGATGAGTGGATGGGAGATCGTAGGTTTACCCCGGGTATCACTTCTGTGTCACTGTTAGACAGAGGCACAGTATACTAACCTCGAAAAAGGGCATAGCAAAATTAATTTAAAATGGGTGTCGAAAGCCAAACATACTCTGGCTAGGCTTATAAAGATAGCCTAGTATGAACCTATGAACCTATGAATCTATGTTTGGTGTTGCTGCTACAACCATTTTGCATTGACATGCCCTCCTCTGTTGTACATGCAGGAGTTTCACCTGTACTCTTTCCCTGTGTTAATTCCTACAATTCATCTGTGTATCCCTATTCAATACACACACACTTCCCCTGAGGGATTGTCTTACATGGCAGTCTCATATCCTGTTACATATCATGAACACAGCTTCAGTACAAAATGTCAGGAATGAGATCACAATACTCTGCACTATAGGTACACTGTCTTGTACTGTCTTTGGACCATATATTTCACATTCATACATCTCCTCAACTGTCCAGATATTCCCAGGCTGTCCAGATGTTTTCCTTATCAAATATGTGGCTTTCTGCCATATCACTGGGATGATCTCTGGGCTGATGTGACTCAATATTACGATATTTGGGTGCATACCTCTCAAGTGTCCTGATCTGTGCAGAATATCCAGTTTTTGTCTCATTTGTGATCTTTTCCGCATAACATGTTTTCTTGGCAAATCATTGGCATGCCATTGCAGAGTGCAGTCAGTAACTGATGACTTGACATTTGAGTTTCAAACTTCATGCTCTTCAGAAAGTTCATGCTAATGTACAACCTATATATTCTATCAACTTCATAAGTTTGGATGAGAAATATTAACAATATGTCCATATTTCTGGCCCTTTGTCCCCCCATTCTTATGGCTTTGTCCACATTTCTTGCTCTAAAAGGTTGAGAGTGTTGCATTCAAACACATTCCCATCTGACATCTGTCAAATATGTCCCTGTTACTTGTCATTTGTCCTCTGCAGATATGGTGCATTAACAGAATGACAGCTATTTGTACAGCCATACCTCTGTACTTTACCAATTTTTTTTTCTGAATATCCAGATTTTGATTCATATTTTTGGGCCATTTCTCTCACAGTTGTGGTTTTCTGGCAAATCGTTGGTAAATTATTGAAGGTTGAAGTCAGAAAATAATGAGACATTTGTGGCTCAGACTTCATACCATTCCTCTCAAATGTCCAGATGTTTGCAGAATTCAGTGTCACATGATTTTAAGTTTTGGTAGTGTGCAAAGGTATAAATGGGGAGGAGTTTGGATTGTCAACATTTTTCTGATGAAGTTGGAGACAAAAACAAACTTGTACTAGTTACAGCATTATCATTGTATGCTGTGTTGTGCTTTGCTTGCTGTGGAACACATTAAATGTTTTAAGGTGGTTACGGCTTACCGGTACTTTTTTTCCTGTTTAAAACTGCTCATGTACCAACTCTCTTGCTCAACATTTTCTGGAATTCATAAATTCCAACACCTTGGATCAACTTATCCACACCCCTACCAGGGGCAGCAATATCCTAGACCTGATCATTACCAACATGGGCGACTTGTGTTCCACACCAGAGGGTCAATTCCTCGTTGGTCAGATCCAGCCACAAGCTAATCGGCCTAGACCTCCACATCCTGCTCCCACCCCCACTAGGGAAACCACCGTAAAAACGTTCTCCAAAGCCAACTTCATGCTTCTTAAGACAGAGGTGGAAAACCTCATGACACCCTTGCAGACAGACAGTAGAGGTATGACTGCTGAATCCTGCACAAATGCACTTTATAAGCACTTACATGAGTGCATGGATCATGCTATCCATAACAGAACCAAGATGCTATACTCCAAAAAAAGGAAGCCAGTCTGGTGGTCCCCTGCCATAACCAAACTTTACAACAGGAGAAAGAAACTGTTGCAAAAAAGAGTAAAATCCCATGACTGGAAGAACTCCCTGGTCAGCCTCAGTAAGAAGCTGAGATCCCTCATAAAATCCTCCAAAGCTAACAAAATCGCCACTGATTCTAAAGACAACCACAAAGCATTCTATAGCTATGTCAAAAATCTCAACACTCAGATCTGCTCTGAGTTACAGCACAATGGCACTAAATTATACAGAATCAACTGATATTGCCAACATCCTGGCTGATAGGTTCAGTGCTAACTTTACCCCCACCCCCTAAAGGGCCAATCTCTATACCGGAAGAATGCAAAGTTCCTGTAATCATGGCTGCACAGCTAAAAGCCACACTCTCTCCAAATTCAAGAACACAGCATCCATGCGACCTGACAACATCCAAGGCTGTGTTCTACATGAACTACAGAATGAATTGGCACCCCACCTAAGCACCAAGTTCAATCATAGCCTCACCTCAGGCGTTGTGCCCACTGAATGGTGCACAGTGGTTATCCCACTCCACAAAGGGGAGCCACCACGGACTCCGTGCCCCATTACCCCAAGCCTGATCTGCAAGGCCATGGAAAGTATCATCATGGAACTTATAAACAAAGACATTGATAATCTCCAAACTCTGGACCCCACCCAGTTCAGGTTTGTAAAAGGCAGATTATGTCTCCTAAACCTGATTGACTTCTTTGAAGCAGTCACCAAAGCCGTAGATGAGGGTAAGGTGGTTCACACAGCCTATCTAGATCTCGCCAAGGCTTTTGACCCCATCCCCCACTCTGGAATTATAGATAAACTCAACTAGGTATAAATCCCTATGTCACAAGATGGGTTGCCAACTGGCTCACTCACAGAACCCACACTGTGAAAGTAGCAGACTCCAAATCTGACTTCAGACCAGTGACAAGTGGAGTACCACAGGGTTCAGTCCTGGGTCCTCTCCTGCTTGGTATCTACATTTCCGAAGTACAGGCTAACACAGAAGATCTTTGGCTAATGAAGTTCACAGATGACTGCAAACAAGGAGCCATAATTGAAACTCTAAATGATGTGGACATCCTACAAAAAGGCCTCACTGAGACAGATGCCTGGTGTCAAAGCCATGGCCTCAAGCTCAATTCCAAAAACTGCCAAAAAGTGCAGTGTCATCCCCGTTGGTAAAAACTCTGTATCCATGAGCTACTACACAGGTGGTAGTCTACTTAACACCGACAAGTGTGAAGAGACCTTGGGACACAGTTGGACAGTAGTCTCTTCTTTGATAATCACATCGCCACAGTAGTCAGGGAATCCTTCTACGTGGCACACCTCATCACAAAAGATTTCTCATCCAGGAAAAAAGAGGTCATTGTTCCCCTCTACTCGTCACTCATTAGACCTGTTATAGAGTACAACACCCCTTTTGGTATGCACCTCACAAGTCCTCTACAACAACTGGAAAGGCAGCAGAAATGCTTCACAAAGAGGATTACCAGCCTCAAACAGATGCCCTACGCAGACCGTCTCAAACTCTAGCTTTATTCCGTCGCATATCGCCTACTCAGAGGCAATCTCTTTCTAACATACAAAGCTATGTCAAACCCAGAGCTGTTGGACATGCTCCACTTAAAGAAATCCCAATCCCTCCAAGCTACACCTGTCTAGGGACCTAAACCTTGTCACCACAATAAACAGAACTTGCTGGAGGGATAGATTACTGTCCCAGAGACTTTCCATACTCTGGAACATACTGCCTATATATATCAAACTAAGCTCCTGATTAGCACTCTTCAAGAAAAAATCTTGATTGGATGGGAAATAGGAAATTCATCCCGGGGATCACCTCTGTGGCTCTGCTCGACAGGGGCACAGGAAAATAATTTTCTTGGGTGGCGAAAGCCAGGGTACATTTTTTGGCTAGGCTTATATAGGCCCCAGGGCTGATAGCCTAGTACCTACCTATGAACCTACCTATGAACCTATAAATATGAAAGTACAAATAAGTGGCAAATGGTGATAAATTTCTCTTCTGCAGGACATCATAGATTAACAGTCTTAGTGTCATTTTAAGTCCCTTTTCTTTCTAATATAACATATTATTAAACTTATAACTCTTGAAAAAGTCAGGCCCCAAAAAATTCTAGACACCATAATGAGCTATGGGTGTTAAATGGAAGTATACAAAAAGGCTCTAAAGGCTTGAATGAGTTAACAGTGACTCTGAACAAGTCAGTTAACCAGACAATGCTCCTGATTCACCACAAAAGAGGCTTCTGTCAAGTGGGCTTGCCTGGAAAAGTTGCTTTTGTCCAGTGAGTCTCTACTTTCTTAAATTAATAAAAAAGAGCAGGACGATAACAGGAAATAACATAAAAACTTCTTGCTGTACAGTCCTTGCATTCTTTAAAATGTAACATCTTATTATGAAATCATTCTGTGTTACTGGTCCTGAAATGATTTCTTATAAATCCTTTCAAAATGTAGCACTGATGACAATAGCTGCATTCCTGAGACAAATAACCTTTTTTTTCCATTAACATGTACTTTCTGAAAATAATTTATAAGTAAACTATTAGTTATGTGAAGTAACTCCATCACTTTAATCAACTTTATATATATATATATATATATATATATATATATATATATATATATATATATATATGGATTCACTTCATAACATTGAAATATCAAAATACTGAAACTCAAAATACTGAAACCAAAATACTGAAAGCTCAAAATACTGAATACTCAAAATACTGAAACTCAAAATTGAAAACATATTATGCATAAACTCGCAAACAACATAAATCATAACAATTTCTACCAAATATATGCGGGGCAAGCCCTGCACACCCCTGCTAATTAAATATATCAAGTCCAAGATTGCACAGTGTAGTTAAGTGCAATCTTGGAGCAGATATATATAATTAGCAGGGGTGTGCAGGGGGCTGCCCTGCATATTTGGTAGAAATTGTTATGATTTATGTTGTTTGCTGAGTTTATGCATAATATGTGTTTTCAGTATTTTGAGTTTCAGTATTTTGAGTATTCAGTATTTTGAGCTTTCAGTATTTTGGTCTTCAGTATTATGAAGTTTTTTCATTTTCAGTATTTTGAAGTTTCAGTGTTATGAAGTGAATCCATATATATATATATATATATATATATATATATATATATATATATATATATATATATATATATATATATATATATATATTTTACTTCCAGTATTGTAACTCTATCCAAATTACCACAGCAGAAAGAATAAAGTCCTTTCTTTTAAATGTTTAGTGAATGCTGGGGTTGCCACTTTTGAATGTTATTAGCTCTGTTGCTTGCACCATCTTTTAAACAACATGGGCCAGATGCACCATCTTTTAAACAACATGGGCCAGATTTCAATAAAGTCTACACAAAGTGTACACTATGTATTCAATAACGTTCTTATCTGGTCTCTCAAAGATTACACTGTGTACATGTAGTCTACACTTTGTGGTAACCTTTATGAATCCATGTCAATATTTAAAGTTGCAAAAATTTCAGTAGGAAAACTAAAATTAGGAGGAAGAAGGTGTGAGCTATGTCTGTGTTGTCTGTTCACTCAGACTGGTATATACTTGTACACTTGGTGTAGGCGTTATTAAATCCCATGACATATGTCTTGTATCAATAAGCAATGACATGTAACAAGGCATACTTGGTTTATTTCTGACCCTATGTTAAATGGAAACAGTAATTTTGAGCACATTGCAAACTATGTTAGAACAAAGTGCTAACTCATTGTCAGTCATGAATACTACAGATTATAAGATTAAAATATTCCTGAAAAGACTGTCAGCCTGCCATTATAGCATAATATCTAACCAGTCAGACCCACAACAACAATATTACATATTTATGGTTTTAAGTGTGTCTGTCTGGAACAACCTCCAAAGAGATACAAAGTAATGCTGATCTAATATTTTTAAAGTGTTTACTATTCTGTCCACTATTTCAGTATTTGATAAATAGGAAGCATTATTTAGTATACATGGCATATTGAAAAACATTGGTTATTGCTAAACAAAGTAGCATATATCAGTATCTGCATTAAAGATATGAAATAAGTTGCACCTATATCCTGTAGAACACAGAAGTGTTCACCAACATAGATTTTGCAATTTGGCCACTCTCGGCTTTCTCGTTGTGTAAACTTTTCTTCTGGTGCTACTAAGTGAATACTATAATTTCAGAAGTAAGGCAGTTCTAATCTAAAAGCTCAGGCTAGCTCTATTGTAAACATTTATGCTGGCCCAGTAAAAGGGACCCTTTCATACCAATACAGGGTTGTAGATTCCTGTGTGGTGATTTATATCTAGTATTATGGGTTGTTAAGGATCCAAGCCTCCTTGACTTACACCTTCACAAAACAAATGTCTCCACAAGCACTTGAACTTAAGACTTCAATCTCCACCAACAAATAAATGAGACCTGCTGGGGGGATGGATGCTTTAACTCAGTGCTTCCCCAATTTCTGGAATCACCTTCCATTACATATAAAACAGATGAAAACCCTTACTTCCTGTAAGGCAGTCGTTGATGACGTGGGAAGCTTCACCCCCCCCCCCCAAGCAGCTTAGTTTAAATATAGCTACTCTGAAGTCATACTAACACCTCAAAGTAATTTCCTTCCTACATTGCAAATGGGAGATCTCACTTGGGATTGACCTTTCACATCAGTTATTGGGGCTCTGTTTGACCAAAAAAGATGATTATCTACATACTGCTCACACACCTCAATGAAGCACCAGGCTTTTTTAACCCACACTCAAAATGTGTCACAGGTGAATTGGTGATCCTCTGTAATACAAATAGGTGTGAATGTCATATGTGAATGAATGTGTGAGTATATGCATCGTGTGTATACGTCTCACACTGTCTGGATTAGTTTCATTGCCTTCCACCCACTGAATTCCAGAATAGGTTTACCCCCCCCCCCCCATGATTTTGATTAAACTTCCTGTTGAAATGTTGGCACTTGAAATGACAAATACCAACACTCTGAAAAAAAAAAGACAAACTCCAGGAGAAGAGTGAATTTCAAACATTGCTCATCCTGGTTAAACTTCTTTTTTGCAAGGAGGGGCAGGCCCCCTGCACCCCTGAACTTATATATATCAACTCCAAGATCACTGTACCTAAGAGAACTGGGACTATTCCAAGAAATGGTCATCTCAGACTAAGTAGATGTAAGTCTGTTTTTTGAGCCATTCATTGTCCTTGTTTCAACATTTCAAATGGTTACCTTTTGATTATGTTAGGAGGGGAACTGGAGGAAAAACGAATGAATGAACCCAATGAACTCTAAGCTTCATTTTCCTAATAAATGAGGACAAAGTAACCATAACTTCATATATATTTTGCATATATATATTTTGCAAGCACCATATATTTTTCCTATAGATTGTATAAATATAAATCAAAGGTTTGAATCCATACCTTCCATTTTTCTCTAAGTTTTTGTGCAGTGGGAAAATTCCTGGTGGTCACCACTGGAACATATTTCTGTACTTCCAAACATGTAGATTGTTGAGAAAAATATTTCTTCTTCTGTAGTACGATTTAAACTTATTCATATGTGTAATAATCCACATATTATTTCATAGTGGACAAACTAGGGAGAACATATATAAAGGAAAAATATCATTCCTTTAAGAACGATGTTGCATCAACCCCACTACCTGGCAGGGAAAGTGAAGCCCTGACAATACCCCAGGTGACCTTTGAGCAGCCAACACCAGCTCGCTCATTCTGTGTGGGAGGGAAGCAGAATGGCCCACCACACTGCAGCATCCTACTAGTGAGGAAGTGATCACTCGCAAAAGTGGCCAGGCGCATATAGGGAGAGGTTAGGGATGTGTGGGCATCACCACCGGAGAAGTGCAGTGGTCCATTTGTTAATGTCTGACTCAAGCCTCCAAGAAAACAAATGGGACAGTTAGTCCCCTGAATGGAAAAGAGTGAGCCAGACACCTTTTGCTCAATTTGGAGATGTCTGGTTCTTGGCCCTGAAGGAACAATTGAGACAATAAGGCAGAAGTAGGGGAGCCATTGGGAAAGGTCACAGGTAGGGATTTAAAAAAAAAGAAGTGTAGCTTTTCTGGATGGAAGATGTTTTTGGTTATTGTGTATTGTTAACATACCCCCTTTAAGAGTATGCATGCTTGGGGGAGAATGTTTGTCATCCTGGGCACCCAAATCTCTTTAATACAACTGTAATTATGTAGCTGATGAAGCAAAGCAGGTAGTTATCTTTAACATTATATAATTCTCTGGCAGGGTAAGTAGATTTTAGGCAAGTTGGTCCTTAAAGTATAGTGTCACACCTGAATGACCTATATTTTATACTGTGGTGCATAAAGTGTTGATTGCATTTTTGCCCCATAAGCAAACATTTTTAATCTCTTCTGTTCCTCAGTTTTTTCCCCACGCTGATGCCATTGAAAATTAGTAGTTATCTTTAAACTCCTTGATATCAAAAAAAGGGAAAATGAATGATGCATTCATAAACTTTAATGGACCCATACCGTGCATGCTCAGTCATCCATTAACATTTATGGACCTACCCCTAAGGTGACATCAAAGAGGGAAGCACTAAATTTATTCAGGCTATGGTTTCATTAAAAAGTTTACAAAGCTTTTTATTTAAAAAAAACTGCATAAATAAAGGATTGACTATGGCAGGGTGCATCACAGCATTTAACTCACAGATGCCATAATTCACTATTAAGTTTGACAAACCTTAAATATAACATTGTACTTTGATCCTAGACAGTTTGGAAAAAAAAGTATTCCAATTTCCAGTTGAAAGCCAAAGCATTACATTCCATAACAGAAGACCTGTTTATAAAATGAGGTCATGTTGGTGCATGTTGAAGCTTCTCTTAAATTATAGATACTGATAGCATTTCTGGAACAACTTGTGTTTTGCTGTAACTTATTATTATTTCTGTACACCAACTAATGCCAACTAAAGTAATTTCTTTAACATTACTGTATATTAGTATTTCCCTTTAAGTCTGTGCTGAAAGTAAGCACAAATTACTAAACAGGATTTTAAAATGGCTTAAGTAACACAAATGTAAAATGGTGATCAGTGGAATATAAAATGGCACTTCAAGCTTAGATCTCTACTATTAGAACCATTGCTGTGTCAATTATGTTTTGTTAGACTGAATTCAGGAAGGATTTTCCAACAAAGTAATTCAGGTACAAGTACAAATATTGACTAACTGATATTAAATAAAAAAAAAAAGCTTAGCCACATAGGCAAGTGCAACATCCTTTGACTATTTGGAGCAGACGTTTGGGGGAGGTGGCATTAGCACTGTGTATATATGTATGCTTGTAATTTGTACAAGTATGCTTTATCCAGGTGCAATTCTCACTATGTTTAAGGGATCAGAAAGGAAGATTTAGCAAATTTTGTCATTGCCCCAACTCCGCTTGTCACAATTCCCCAACGCCTGTACTAGTGATGACAGTAACTGTCAGCTGACCCAGTCTCCCCTCCCCCACCAATCATTTAATCACTTGTTAGCTTACTGCAACACCCCTTTCCGCTCATTGTTTACATGAGATGGGTAAATGAGGGGAAGAAAGCTGGCAGTTTGACAAACCCTCTCCTACTGATGAACTCAATTATTTAAGCTGTTTGAAGAGAAGTAATAGCTAGGCAGCCCATGAGAACTTGTGGAGTAATTGCAAATGTGAAAAACGCTTGCAGTGCAACTGAGATAATCTGGCTAGTTTAACTGTATGCAATGGTTCTGTACTCCACAGTGCAGCCACCGATATCTGAGGAAGGTAACGGTTAAGTTTCTGTCTAAATGGTGGCCAGTTCAGAGACATAAGTAAATCAAAGTGATGAGCTCTTGGTCGTAAGCTGCAGATGAATTTGGCCGCCTTGTTAAATATCTGTTCCGGTCCCTTCAAGAGGAAAAGTCTGTAAATAAGGTACAGGGACAGTAGGGAGCAGAAGCAGAGTTATTACTCTTTGACATGGAGGGGGAAGTCTTAATATCTAGCTCCATAGAAAGTCCTTAGTAGTTGATTACATTTTTGCCAACTAAGGTTATTTCACCATCAAGAGAAAAAGTCTTGTCAAAAATCACACCTCAGTACTTATTTTGATGTACATGTTTTCAATATTACTTGTCTTGATTGTGAGTGAGTTAAAGTATCATGGTATAAAGTCCCCACTCTGGGCCAGTAATCAAGGAGCCTGAATCCTCACCACTGACATTGGAGAGGGATGTTCACTTGGAAAACAGATGGATACACTCTGTATTTCCAAATGCAGACCTCTCTGTATCAAGCACAGTGTCCCTTAAGAGAACACAGGGAACAGTCAACCCTGGGTTTGGATGGATTTCTGTGTCTCCTACCAGGTCCCCAGTAAAGCTCCCAGCTGGCACAGCTGCAGGATTAAGTCCTCAGCTGAGTGTCCAAGCCAAGTCTTCCAGCACCCTCTCTGTGAAACTAATGCTTTGTGTCCCTGCTCCAAGTAGCTGACACACACACACACACACACACACACACACACACACACACACACACACACACACACACACACACACACACCTGGGAAAGGCTGGCACAGATTTACCCACTGTGCTCCCTTCTGCCCAGACTATAAGGTAGTTATCCCTGCCACCAGACCCTACAAAGCCAGTTACTTGAGGCTCTTGCAAGGGTACCCAGTTATACTGAGTGAAATTAATATTAATACAAATGGTAATGTTGACCAAACAGCCATGCTTCAGGAGTGGCCACAGTGTCCCCAATAGAAAAAAGTACTCTCAAAGGTTAAACTATTTATTTAAAGGACTAGCCACAATGTAATCTTTAAATATAGAAGAAAATTGTAGTCTTACAGCAGTTTACTCAAGTTGAATGTCGCAAACACAAACAGAACACGAGTTAACCTAGGTTTCATCCATAGGACTTCATCAGAACAAAAATAAAAATAACAGCTGGAGTTTAAATATCCTTCTCATTCACTTAATGCTTCATTTAATCAATCAGTGGAGAGACCATTTAAAGAAATATTACTATAAATGTAAGCGGTAAGGAAGCTATAAGGCAGAGTGACACAAATAAGGCGCCAAATTTAAATAGCACTAAAACGTTACCAGGAATCGCACTTCCTTTCTGAAATCATTCAAATACCAACGAAGTTCAGTAATCCATGCAGTGGCAAATATTTCCCATTAAGTTAAGTCCATAGAGCATAAGTAAAACAAAGGCAGTATTCACTTCACCAGTTGTGTATCACAAGTATAACTCAATCAGGAGATATGGATAAAACTTGAATGTATTCAATAACAAATAGAACGGCAAGCGCTTTCACCCGTAGGCTTCATCAGGCCATAAACAATTATACATTTAGGTTCCTTATATACTTCTACATATATTGACATCACTTCCTATAATTAAATATTTGATTATTTATCGTAATTAATCTGATAAATACTATTACTCATTCCAAAAATATATAAATCATATAAGAAGATAAAATACAATTTATAAGGATTCCTAGAGGCATAATTATAACTAATATACAATACTAAATCATAGTATATAGAATTTATCACTGTAAACATTCCATTGGAACGTATGACGATACATAAAATATATTGCTAATTAAAAGTATATCGCTAAATAAAAGTATATGTTACTATATAAAATGCATGACCTATTTAGTAACTAAAATATACAATATAAAAATATGGAAATATTATTATAAATTAATAAACTTATTTATCAATTCATATTACTTATGTAACATCAACAAAACTAACACTAAATGATGGTTCCAAAATAAAAATTCCTATCTATCTGTTTAATAAAAGCACTATACTTATAGCCATTCTCTAAGAAGGGTGCTTTACTTAATCTCATAATCCTAGGGTGAATGCAAAAAACATATCTAGTAAAATCATGTCTGCACCATGTATCTAGTGTGCTGCTATACTGTACCAACATACTATTTACTTACAAACTTCATAAATCAAAATAAGTTAATTAAAATATATATTATTACAAAAGCTGAGTTAAAATATAAAATATATAACAGATATACATAACACATTATCAGGTAGCAACCCATACTGATGGGTAAAATAGTGCATCTAATAAGTTATATTTTCTCCTTTAAGCCCCTAGCTTTTAACATAGGTCTTATTGGAATCCAGTCATTAAGTCCTGGGTCCTGGTCTGCCCTTAACCTGATTATCCACCTGGTCTCATGTTGTTCAGTTACATTACGTATAGGGCCTCTCCTAATCATAGGGTAATTAACATAAATGACCATAAATTTAAAAGTATGTTCCATTGAATTTTTAATCACATGTTTGGAGAGAGCATTTTTATCAGATTTAATCTTAATATTATTAAAATGCTCTCTGATTCTCTCTTTTAGCCGTCCGTCTGTCTTGCCCACATAAAATGCTGGGCAAGACTGACATACGGCCAAATACACAACATGTGAAGTTTCACAATTCGCACTGCAATTAAACTTAAATAACTGCTGGGTTATTGGATGTACAAAGCTTGCCGATTGATCTATTGTATGACAAAAGTTACATTTTCTACAAGGTCATGTATTAGTCATAGAATTACCAATACAAGGCATAAAATCAACTCTATTAGAACTACATAGCATTCTATACAGGTTTAACTTGTTCTTATAAATAAATCTAGGTATATCTCCTACCACTTTAGAAATATCTGGATCAACCTGTAGTAAATCCCAATATTTCTTATATGCAATTCTAACCTCTTTTGCATCTTGTGTATAATAAATGGCAACTGTTGTTCCCCGGTCATTAAAACGTTTTGTTAAATCTGTGTTTCTTTTAACACTCTAATCAGCAAAATATGGATAAGCCAGATCTTTTCTAAGATCCTCGATGTTAATTAAACTTTCATTTATTTCCCCCAACTTATACGATCTCTCTAAAAACTGTTGTTTGAGATCAACAATTTCCTGATTATATCCTTCCTGGGTAGAGTTTAATCTTGAGACCCGCATGGCTTGACCTTTAATTACATTCTTAAATATATAACCAGGATGCATGCTAGATCTATGTAGATAAGAGCTCCTATGACAGGTTTTCCTGTAAATTCCTGTATTAAGGTAGCCATTAAGAATTTTTTCTACATAAACATCCAGGTAGGGTACAAAATTTGGTGATGCTGTCATCATAAACTTTAGGTAATGTGTTAAGGAATTCATTTATTCTACAAAAAGCTTCAACTGTTCCTCATCAGATTTCCAGCTCAAAAAAAGATCGTCTACGAAACGAACATAAAATCCTACATATTTCTGGAAAGTATCCAGTGTGAACAAGTGTCCACTCTCCCAATCAGCCATAACTAGGTTGGCGTAGCTATTGGCACAAAATGTGCCCATAGCCACGCCATCCCTCTGTATATAGGTCTGATGTTGGAAAGTAAAGATGTTATTCTCTAATACTATCCCCATCAATGTACATATGGTCTCAACTTGAGGCAGACCATAAACCTGCGCTTGCAACAAACATCTACGTTTACATTCAATTCCCTGTGAATTAGGAATGCTAGTAAATAATGAGGTAACATCTAAGGATACTAACCAATAATCAGGTATCACTTTCTCGACTTCTATATAGTCATACAACATGAATAAAAATTGCTTGGTATCTCTTAAGACATGTGTATATTTCGCCACTATGGTTCTTAACTTGGATTCTATATATAATGATATAGGTTCTGTTATCCACCCCCTACCAGCTACTATGGGCTTCATAGGTGGTGAAGTTTGATTTTTATGTATTTTTGGAATGCCTTGAATACAAGGCATTCTTGGGCTCTCTACTTGACAGAATTCATACAATTCCTGATTGATCCGTCCTTCGGAGTATAAATATAAAATTTTAGTCTGAACTTCACCTATAATCTTAACCTGTTTAGAACTAATTTGTTTATAATATTTTACATCTTCCAACATAATCTTCATATTATACAAATATTTCTCCATATCCACAATAACAGTGGGTCCGCCCATATCAGCTGGTCTAATCATAATACTGGAATCATTTTTCAGATTTGCAAGTGCCTTTCTGGCACTATATGTCAGGTTTCCATAACATTTTCTACTCCTATTAGCCTCATTCTGTTTGTATAGTTCTTCTTCTACCAATTTAGAATATGCTTCTAACAATGGATGTAGGGGAGGTATATAAGTACAAGGTTTTTTATATGTATGACTATGTATTCCAACATCTATGATACCAAAATTTATTTTTAATTGAACATTTCTTACAAATAATTTCAGGTCTGTTATTGTTTCTGTAATGTCACTTTTTGTAGTGGCTATGAACATGAGTCCCTTCTCTAAGATTTCAATTTCTTCCCCAGTAAGAACCTTACTAGATATATTCCATATTAATGTGTTAGACTCTTGTCCCACATTTTTGTCAACGTTGGACCTGTTGGTTCTGTGTCTGTAATTCTTTTTTGTCTTCCCCGACTCATAGACCTGTCCCTCCCCCCTCCCCCTTCCATTTCTCTCCTATGGGGAAAGGGATCATATCATGAGTATCAGCCTTTTTAATATTCATAGTCTTCCTTCTCACTACGTTATCTCCTGAAATATATTCTGAATCATTGGAAATAATTGATGTGCTTTCTTTCTCCAAAGGGAGATTCTCTTGACCATCTATAATACTATCTGTACTATTAATAATGCATTGTATACCATCCTGTTCCTGGTGTACAATTGCTTTGGTAGTAACCTGATTGTTACTTTTATTCACAGCGTCATCTATGTTTCTATTAGCATTCATGTCCACTAAATTTGGTAATACATTTATATCTCCATTAACATTTGAGTTAGCTAACCCTTGTGGTACATTAACATTTTGGTTCATATACACAGTTTTTAACTTATTATTAACAGTCTTTTCCTCTTTAGGCCAAGTAAAGACTTGGCCTTTCGCAAAGTCCTTAGTATCCCTGTTAATTTTGCTTTGTTTCTGTTCTAATCATTTTTTTTCAAACATATACACATTGTCCAGTAACTTTTCTAATGCTTTATCAACCATGTGTCTAGGGAACATGGAATAAATAGTTTTTTGTTGTTCCATAACATGTTCACGTAAGCTCTTTTCTTCCGCTAGGAAATAATTGTTTAACAAAGTCTTGTATTGTATACTTGTATTTAAATTTATTTTCTGCCATTGGTATAATAAGTCAGGGTACCTGTTGCCTGTGGTAGGCATTTTTAAAATGCGTAGTCCCCTCTGTATTATCCGGCGCTCAATGCACACCTCAAAATGTTGTCTTTGTAATTGAAGGCGTTTAAGTTTAACAAAATCCATCTCAAATATTGGCAAATATTTCCCAATAAGTATAAGTCCATAGAGCATAAGTAAAACAAAGGCAGTATTCACTTCACCAGTTGTATATCACAAGTATAACTCAATCAGGAGATATGAATAAAACTTGAATTTATTCAATAACAAATAGAACGGCAAGTGCTTTCATCTGTAGGCTTCATCAGGCCATAAACAATAATACATTTAGGTTCCTTATATACTTCTACATATAATGACATCGCTTCCTATCATTAAATATTTGATTATTTATCGGAATTAATCTGATAAATACTATTACTCATTCCAAAAATATATAAATCATATAAGAAGATAAAATACCATTTATAAGGATTCCTAGAGGCATAATTATAACTAATATACAATACTAAATCTTAGTATATAGAATTTATCACTGTAAACATTCCATTGGAACGTATGACGATACATAAAATATATCGCTAGTTAAAAGTCTACGGGTGAAAGCGCTTACCTTTGTTTTACTTATGCTCTATGGACTTATACTTATTGGGAAATATTTGCCACTGCATGGATTAGTGAACTTCGTTGATATTTGAATGATTTCAGAAAGGAAGTGCGATTCCTGGTAACGTTTTAGTGCTATTTAAATTTGGCGCCTTATTTGTGTCACTCTGCCTTATAGCTTCCTTACCGCTTACATTTATACAAACTGAACTTTTATAGGAAGCATTTTAAGCCGCCAGTATTTGTTTCTTCATTATACTTATAGTTGTTTTACCTGGCTGCTTAATTATATACATGGCAGAACTGAGTAACGTACAGGTTGAATTACCCTACATGTCAGAAAACTGTCGAGATAACATGACGAGGTTTCATCTATACGTGGATGGGAAGGAAAATCCGCTTAGAGCGTATGACGCCACTGATACATCGACGGACGATGGGTCCATAGCGGAAGCAAGTAGCAATGGATTATCGGTCATGTTAAGTCAGATGGAGATGGATTTTGTTAAACTTAAATGCCTTCAATTACAAAGACAACAGTTTGAGGTGTGCATTGAGCGCCGGATAATACCGAGGGGACTACGCATTTTAAAAATGCCTACCACAGACAACAGGTACCCTGACTTATTATACCAATGGCAGAAAATAAATTTAAATACAAGTATACAATACATGACTTTGTTAAACAATTATTTCCTAGCGGAAGAAAAGAGCTTACGTGAACATGTTATGGAACAACAACAAACTATTTATTCCATGTTCCCTAGACACATGGTTGATAAAGCATTAGAAAAGTTACTGGACAATGTGCATATGTTTGAAAAGAAATTATTAGAACAGAAACAAAGCAAAATTAACAGGGATACTAAGGACTTTGCGAAAGGCCAAGTCTTTACTTGGCCTAAAGAGGAAAAGACTGTTAATAATAAGTTAAAAACTGTGTATATGAACCAAAATGTTAATGTATCACAAGTGTTAGCTAACTCAAATGTTAAAGGAGATATAAATGTATTACCAAATTAAGTGGACATGAACGCTAATAGAAATATAGATGACGCTTTGAATAAAAGTAACAATCAGGTTACTACCAAAGCAATTGTACACCAGGAACAGGATGGTATACAATGCATTATTAATAGTACAGATAGTATTATAGATGGTCAAGAGAATCTCCCTTTGGAGAAAGAAAGCACATCAATTATTTCCAATGATTCAGAATATATTTCAGGAGATAACGTAGTGAGAAGGAAGACTATGAATATTAAAAAGGCTGATACTCATAATATGATCCCTTTCCCCATAGGAGAGAAATGGGAGGGGGGAGGGACAGGTCTATGAGTCGGGGAAGACAAAAAAGACGAATTACGGGCACAGAACCAACAGGTCCAATGTTAAAAAAAATGTGGGCCAAGAGTCTAACACATTAATATGGAATATATCTAGTAAGGTTCTTACTAGGGAAGAAATTGAAATCTTAGAGAAGGGACTCATGTTCATAGCCACTACAAAAAGTGACATTACGGAAACAATAACAGACCTGAAATTATTTATTCAATTAAAAATAGATTTTGGTATCACAGATGTTGGAATACATAGCCATACATATAAAAAACCTAGTACCTTGGTCTTGTGCCCCCATTTATGCTAACTATATTATGTCCTATTGGGAGCAGAGATATGTTTTTACTAGTGCTTACAGTCATTGTATAAAATTATACCCGGTATTTGGATGATATATTTATTGCTTGGGAAGGTGGAAGAGATGAATTCGAAGCCTTTATAAGGTATATTAACAACACAGTAGATTTTCTTAATTTTACATATGAATTTAGTCTGATATAATAACATATCTAGATGTTTGACTGTGGACAGAATTAATAAATGTTTGAGATCTAATATTTACAGAGAAAATACTTTTTCTAACTCTACTCCTATCTCCAATATGATAGTTGGCATCCTCAACATCAAAAAAGAGCAATTGTGAAAGGGCAAATGGTGAGGGCAGCTCGTATGGTTAGTGACCATCAGGAATTTTTGGATGAAATTAATTATATGGTCAGTATGTTTAGAAGTAGAGGCTACCCAGAGGACTTGTGCATGAATGTCATGCACGAAATCAAACATAAAAGGGAGACTGGAGTTTATAAATCTATACTTACGAAGGACAACTTACGGAGGACAAAGACAAGAATTTTATGGATGAAAATATTGATATTCAAACTTGCGATATTGGTAGCAGTAAAGCGTTATCAAATTCACTATTATACATCACCACCTTTAACGATTATGTGGATTGGCTTGTATGGATGGTCAAGAAAAATTGGGGCATCCTAAAATTAGATAGAGATGTACGATTGAAAGTGGGGGGTGTCCCACAATTTGTATTTAGAAAAGACCAATCTTTGAAAAATCTTGGAAAAAGGACCTCCTAAGTCAATTTTAAGTGGTAGAAAGTTAGGGAATTTTAAATGTGGGAGGTGTTCTATTTGTCAATATATATTACATACAGACACTTATTAAGATCAATAATTATTCTATGCCCATCACAGGACACTTTGATTGCTACACTCAAAGCGTATTATATGTGGCTAAGTGTCAGAAGTGTCCAGTATTTTATGTGGGAAAAGCATCTAGGTATTTTAGAGAGAGAATCAGAGAGCATATACTCGATATTGGGCATTACAAGTCTACTAATCCCTTAGCTAGGCATATTATTGCCAGTAATGAACACAGTTTTAAATTTTGTGTGTTCCAACAGATCAAGAATGATGTTCAAGGTAGGACATTAGATCTCTACTTGGACATATGTGAATTAAAATGGCAATTAAGATTGGATGCCCAAAACTATCCTGGTATAAATGACTATGTAAGCATTGCTCCTTTATTAAAGTTGAAACACATTTTAGGAAGAAGTTAATGAATTTTATAAAGGTTTGTAAAGTGGTGATAAAGATGTATTTTTATGGTTTGTGTGTGTGTGTATATATATATATATATATATATATATATTCATATTCATTTATTTAATTATTTATCTATACATCCCATGGTTTTTATGTATTTATATAAAATGTTGTGGTAATTTATTTATTCCTATATTTAATACACATATAATGATTTTCTACTTTTATAGAAATCATTCATTTTAAATGTATACTATTTCTTTAAATTGTCTATCCACTGATTGATTAAATGAAGCATTAAGTGAATGAGAAGGATATTTAAACTCCAGCTGTTATTTTTACTCTTGTTCTGATGAAATCCTATGGACAAAACCTAGGTTAACTCATGTTCGGTTTGTGTTTGTGACATTCAACTTGAATAAACTGCTGTAAGACTACAATTTTCTTCCATTTCTTCTGGTTGGTTTTAGTGGTCTGTTTCTTGTTTTTTTAGTATTTAATCTTTAAATATATTTCATAGGTTCATAGTTGTGTACTAGGCTAATGGCCCTGGAGCCTTTACAAGCCTAGCCCATAGAAGTGCTCTGGCATCTTGCCGCCAGACGATGTTTCCCAGGGCCACCAAATGATAGTTCCCAGTGCCTCTATCAAATAGAGCCACTGGAGTGATCCCTGGGGTGAACTTTCTATTTCCCATCCACTCATCAAGATCTCTCTTGAAGAGGGCCAGTGAGGTGCTCTTCTTAACATGTATGGGAAGTCTATTGCAGAGCATGGACAGTCTCTGGGTTATGAACCTGTCCCTCCAGCATGTTCTGTTGATTGTGGTAATGAGGTTGAGGTCTCTGGAGCATGTGGTGTGGAGGGATTGGGATTTTGTTTTAGATGTAGCATTTCTAACAGAGCTGGGTCAGACATGGCTTTGTATGTCAAGCAGAGATCGCCTCTTAGTAAATGATATGAGACAGGGAATAGCTGGAGTTTTTTGAGTCTGTCCATGTAGGACATGTGTTTAAGGCCTAGGATCATCTTCATGAGGTACTTTTGTGGCCTCTCCATCTGTTGCATGTATCTAGTGAAGTACATGTCAAATGGGGCATTATACTCAATCATGATTGGCCTAATGAGGGAGGAGTAGAGAGAGATGATGACCTCTTTCTTCCTGGATGAAAAACCCTTGGTAATGAGATATGCCACATAGAAGGACTTTCTGATCACAGTGGCAATGTGGTGGTCAAAGGAGAGGTTGTTGTCAACCTGCATCCCCAGATCTGTTATAATGCATTCAGTGTTCAGTGGGATCCCATTGATGCGATAATTAGTGGGGACTGAGTTTTTCCCAAAGGGGATGATGCATTTTTTGGCATTAAGCTTAACACCATGGTTTCAAAACCAGTCATTGGTCTCAGTGAAGCCTTTCTGTAGGAAGTCTACATCACTTGGGGAGTTAATAATGGCTCCCAGCTTGCAGTCGTCTGTGAACTTGCTCATAGCCAGAGTCCCTCCATGTGGTCTGAGAAGTAGATGCCAAACAGGAGAGGACCCAGGACCGATCCCTGTGGGACTCTACTTGTGACTGGTTGACTTTCACACTGTGAGTTCCATCTGTGAGACAATTTGCAACCCATCTAGTGATACAGGGGTTGATGCCTAGTTTTGGTGAGTTTATCAATAATTCCTGAGTGGGGAATGGTATCAAAGGCCTTGGCCAGATCGAGGTAGCCTGTATGAACTGCCTTGCCCTCATCCATAGCTCTGGTGACTGACTCAAAGAAGTTAACCAGGTTGAGCAGGCATGATCTACCTTTCACAAAACCAAATTGTGTGGGATCTAAAGTTTGAAGATTCCATATATCCTTATTAATTAGGTCCATGATGATGCACTCCATAGCCTTACATATTAAACTCTTTGGGCTAATGGGGTGATAATTCCCAGGGTCTGTAGTAGCTCCCCCTTTATGGACAGGGATGACTGTAGCAGTGCACCATTCGGTAGGGACAAAGCCTGAGGTGAAGCTGTGATTGAACAGAGCACACAGATGTGGTGCTAGTTCACTTTGTAGTTCATGTAGAATACATCCAGGGATATTGTCAGGTCCCATGGAAGCTGTATTTCTGGCCTTGGACAATGCAACTTTAACCTGTGCTGCAGTAATGCTGGGTGCCTGGTATTGTGATTGGTCTTTTACGGGGGAGAGAGGGGCAAAGTTGGCACTGAATCTGTCAGCTAGTATGTTGGCAATATCTGTTGGCTCCATTTAGGAGGTACCATTGTGCAATAACTCAGAGCAAACCTGGGTATTGCCATGGAGATTCTTGATATAACTATAGAAGGCTTTATGGTTGTTTTTAGTGTCTGCCATAATTCTGCCTTCATAGCTGGCTTTAGAGGTTTTGATGAGTGATCTCAACTTTTTGTTGAGGCTAATAAGGGAGTTTTTCCATTCTTGGGAGTTCACATTTTTTCTGCAACAGTTTCTTCCTTGTGTTGTAGAGTTTATTAATGGCAGGGGACCACCAGATTGGCTTCCTTTTTTTGGAGGAAAGTGTTTTGGTTCTGTTGGGAATGGCTAGTTCCATGCATTTATGTACGTGTTCATACAGTGCATTGGTTTATGATTCGGCAGTCATGCATGTATTTTTTCCATTGACATGGGTACCGTGAAGTTAGCCATCTCTGTTTTTAGGAGCCTAAAGTCAGCTTTGGAGAAGTTTTTCATGGTGGTTACCTTTGCGGGGGGTGTGGGTGAGATGTGGATTTCCATGGTGATTAGTTTGAGGTCGGATCTAACCAGGGCAGAATTGACTATTGGTGTAGAGCAATGGTTGCCCATGTTGGTAATAACCAGGTCAAGGATGTTGCTCCCTCTAGCAGAGGTAAGAATGAGCTTGTCCAGGGCATTGGAATTGATGCCAGTGTATTGGTGCATGAGTAGTTTTTCCAGTTGCTGGAGGGGTAGTTAGTATGAGTGTTGGGTTGGACCCAAATAGTTTTCCAGGGTACTTAGGAGTGTGGAATGAGTCTTGGGACATCTTTGGGGACCTATAGTAGGCTACAACCTTAATCACCCTCTTACCCAGTGTTAGCTGTACCTGAAGTATCTCTGATGCATTATGCTGGGCTACTAGTCTGGAGGTGTGCATATCCTTTATGAATATGGAGACGCCACTGCCTTTGGAACTTCGGTCCATATTCTGGGGCCAAAAGGTATGGAAATGAGTTATAGCCTGGTAGCACATGGGTGCTTTCTGCTGCTTTAAGCCAGGTCTCTGTTACAGCACAAATGTTGATGTTCTCCATTTTTGAGGAGTGCTTTGAGCAAGTACATCATGAGATTTAGACTTCTAGCATTGAGCAGCATGACCCTCAGACTGCATTTATTTATAGATGTTACAGTGGTAATTTGGTCTTTGGAATATCTCCTAAAAAGGCACTATAGGGGTGGCAAGAGCCTTAACCAGTATCCGGAAACCCAGGGGTGACAGATGCAGGGCATCTCTGGCAAAGTACCGAGGTCTGTCAATCATGTCATCCCAAGCAGACATTTACTGGATCCCCTTAGAATGACACCAGAAACTTAGCCACTTGTTGAAGTCAATCATTCTCTGCTTGTACTGTGGTATCTTTCTGAGTGACAGTAGGATGCTGCTCAGGGCTAGGGTCATACCTGCCTGGGCCATATAATCTGAGAGCTCCTGCATGCCGCTCTTAATGTAGTCCAGGGAGGTGCATCTCAGGTCATTCACACTGGCATGGACAGTGACAGAGTCATACTTGTACTTATGGAGTGACCTGAGTGCTTGCGTTGTGTCTGATTCTGGCACTTGATAGACAGCTGACTGTTACCTTCTCCTTATTCAGCCTAGTGAGTGGGAACATGAAAATATAAACAGCAGAGTTTCAATCACAGGAAATATTAAAATAACACAGGTGGACAGATTCACACAGTTACAGAAAAATAATTAACTAATGTCACTATAATTTCCTGACTGATCTAAAGAATTCTTATTCCCTGATTACTTACTTGAGCAAGGCAAGATGAAGTGGGTGAGATGTCCTATGTCAGGTTCCAAGGAACAGACTGCTGCTGATACTTCAGTCTCCTAATATTAAAACATTATTTCTTTACAGAAAGACATCACATACATCTGGTCATCTGACTTCTAGTTCCCATGCAACACCTCATTTCTAGAAACTGCCAGCATTTAGCACCTATGTGGCAATAATACACACACACAAGTAATTTGCTCAGATCTGGTGCAGAGTCTGGAAGTCATAAAACAATTAACCTCTACTCCTCCTACAGAGACTAACAAACCATGCTTCTTAAAGGCATTGCAGGGGGAATTCAGTAAAGTCTACATGATTTTTTTTTGTGTACACATCTCACAGCGATGTGTACATGAGCTTGAACGCTTTTTTTTAGATTCAGTAAATGTTTCTTAGCAGCACACAAGCATGTACAAGCAGGGAAACTTACGTTCAATGCAGATTTCTGCATAAGTAAGTGAATCTTATGCAAACTAGCCAGGTGGAGTGATCTAACAAGCCAAAAGGCATCAACGTAGACTCTGTGTCTGTGTTGGTAGTGTACGTGGAAAATGTCCTTGTACAGGAGTCTTTACAGACAGAAGGGGGTGTAAAATTCCACAAATATGGACATAACTCCATTGAAACTGTTAGATCACATACAAAAAATGTGCTAAACGTACATTGTGGATGTCTCAAAAAGAAAAGGAATATGTAAAATTAATAACTTTTTAAAATGTTCATGTTTCTGCTATGTGCCACATGATGCAAACATTCTTAACAGAAAAATAACAAATTGTAAAATAACATCTATAATGTAGTTTTTACAAATGTATTGTAGGACCTTGCATCTGGTCCATACAATGGAGCATTTATGCTGTTACCCAGCTAGGAACTATGTAGTTTCCATGCTGTCAGCATGAATATGCATGCAAATGAGGTACATTTGATGAATAGCTACCAGGAGCAACCAGGTCTGCATATCCACTTTGTCTGCTCCTACACGTTGTTGATATTCCTAATGCATGTGTGACACTGGGGGGGGGGGGGGGTCCTGTTAGTTTTAGGATTTTGTAGTGCTCAGCACTTGTGTTCCTGTGAGCAGACTATTCACATGACAGTGATGATGTGGGCATCTATCAATTGAAACTAGATATATTCAATTAATAATATATACTTTTGTATAAGCTGTGGTGTGCAATGCTGCACAATAAATTAAGTCCTTTCAATCATGGCAGTTACATCTTGGGCAGGTGAAGTGCATCATAATTGGCCAATCACACATGGCGGACATAGGCCAGACCTGTATAAAGTATGCATAGACCTTACATTCTGATTTCCCATCAATACTCTGAACCATTGGGGTAGAGAGTAATTTTAACTGAGGTAATGCAAGGGGCTGTGCAGCTATTCTACATCTGCATATGCTAGATGCTGAAGTCAATGCCGCTGCTGCTGCTGACAGTAGGCCTGGGCCAAGAAGAACGAGTATTCAGGCCCAGGGTAACCTTCCAGGAGCTACATGAGCTGGAGATTGTAGAGCACTACAGGGTAGACAGGGCCATATTACAAGGCCCATTCAGCTCTGCCACACTCAACTCAGAGCCAGAACTAACAGAGGGGAACCCATCCCAGTTGAAACTAAGGTATGTGTAGCCCTTAGGATAATAGCTACATGTACTTTTCAAAGACCAGCGGAGATATGATGGGGGTATCACAGGCATCTGCATCTAGGATACTACTCTAATTTCTGTATGTTATACTCCCACATGCCTTTGAGCACATATCTCTCCCCTTGACCCTGAGGTGTGGGCCAGCAATATGCAACACTTCTACCATGTAGCATACTAACCTGAAGTACTGGGTGCCATAGATTGCACTCATATACACATCAAGGCACCGCCTGGTGAGCAGGGTAGAATCTATGTTGACCACAAAGGATACTACCCCATCAACTGCCAAGTCATGTGCAGTGCCCAGGGGATTATCATGAATGTGTGTGCTGGCAACTCTGGCAGTTATCACAGCTTTCATATCTGGCATGCATCACAGCTGTACTGGATGTTTGCTAGGGGGGGCATTCCACAGATCCATTTACTGGGGGATGCTGGCTATGCCCTGGAATCATGGATGATGACATCAGAAATGAACACACACCCATGGAAGAATGCTATAATGAGACACCTACACAAACTAGGAACATCATAGAGCATGTATTTGGGATTCTGAAGTCCCTGTTCCAGTGCCTCAATACATCTGGTGGAGCTTTTCAGTATACTCCAGCCACATGTGCACAAAGATAGTCACAGAATGTGCTACGCTACATGATCTGATCCTGTGGAAACAGCTGCAGCAGGATCAGCAAAGGGAAGGGATACACAGCCCCCCACCATTGCCTAGGTCATCAGTCACAGGGGGATTCAGAGGAGGAATCTCCTGCTGATGTCCCTGTAAGCAGATGTAGGCATGCTCAGTACACCCTGGATTTGGCTAAGAGACAATGCATTGCACATTCACTGACAACCTAGGGACTAGCTCCTACTTCCAACTCACATACAGATATTAAAATTGATGTCAGCCAAATCACATATCATATACCTATCCATGTACTGGCTGTTTACTGCTTGCATCAGACAGTCATCCCTGAACTACACTTGTGTCAACTGCTGCACTTGCAAGTTAAGTCCATAACCTATACAGTAGTAGAGTGGATTATGTTATGTCATTGTAGCTATGGATCTGGTACATTATGCAGGCAACTATATTGGGCTATTTGGACAGAATTTACATCCACATGAAATTACAGACACCCATTCCAATAACATGTCACCATTTGTATTTGGTAGGCCTCATGCATAGAATATTCATACAGTCCAACTGCAACAGATTACTAGTACATTATTCAAGTGACATGTTAGAAAGTAAGGTTAACTGATGGACTAGTGTGCATCCTAGCAAAGCATGGGCTTTTGTTCCCCCACCCCTCAAAACAGCAATGTGATGAATGATTCCCTGTCTGTCAAACAGCTTCTGTGGCTCAAAGGACTAAAGCAGGTAGCTTGTGTGATGATGTTCAGTGCTCTGATCCTGAGATGCCTAGATATTTTGCTTGTTACGGAGTAATAGGTATTGTTTTACAGACTGTGATTCTTTGTGTGCTATATCAATTTCATATTTGCGTCTACACTGCATACCCAAGACCTATTTAAAAAGTCTTGGGTAATATTGGATAAGTCATTATAGGAGCTGTAAAGGTTGGGACCTGAAGCCATATAACAGCATGCATATGCTGAAAATAGATCTAGTACCACCTGCAATATGATGTATTATAACAATATAATAACAGGTATGAATGAAAAATTGTGCTGTGATGTAATTTATATAGACGTGACAGGCCCATACACAACACTAATCAATAAATTAGAATAATCCGGTATTGATGCACTCTTGATAAGACGGATAGTTGCATGGCGTACCTATAGGACATGGCAAGTATCATACAGCAATTGGACAAGTAAAATTCTTGGTTACAGTCAGGGTGTCCCACATGGCTCTGTCTTAGATCCAAACTTGTTTAGATTTGTCTTTACACCTATCTCTTTCATCTGAGTTTTTTCTACAGTCTGTATGCAGATGACTTGAAATTGGATATACTGATTAGTGTGTTATAGATGGGAAATGTCTGCTAAATAACTTGGCTAAATTGACCATTTGGGCACAGGAGCATAATATGCATCAAAAATTAAGCATATGAGATTTTGAATATATAAATAGAAAGGTGAATCTTAAATACAGTGCACTGTGGTTGAAACTGTAGATTCATTTATTGGCCTGAGTATATAGGTAGATCCAGCTTTGAGTATTTCTAATTGTACCATAATCCTGGCCTGGAGTATGTCTTCTCTTATTGTAAAGTCTGTTAATGGCAGTTGTCCACCAAGCAGGTTTGCTGCTTCATGAGGAGCTTTTTTTGCTCCTATCAGGTACAGCCGGGTCAATGTAGTTATACAGGTGTTTGTAAAAAGCATTGGTGTAGAGCTTGGCATAGTTGCCAGTTCCATCTGATGGGGGAGGTGCAGTGAAGCTATTTATACCATCCCATAGGAGGTTATAATCTGCTTTGGTGAAGTTCTTTAGTTTATTTGCTTTAAAGGAGGTGTTAGGTGTAATACTTTGAATGATACTGATTTGTAGTTAGATATCACTAGGGAGGACCTCACAGTAGGAGTGCTACAGTGGTTCCCCCATATTGGTAAGCACCCACTCCAGTATGTTGGCTCCCCTTGTGGGTGTGTCAACCAGCTTTTCCAGGGCATTCGAGTTAACAAAGTCGAGTAAACTTTGGGTAAGTGTGTTACACCATGAGTAATGTACCCAGTTGGTGGGTAGTTAGTCACCCAAAACTACGGTGTTTGGATGCATCTTGAAAGACTCAAGTAGATCCAAATAAGCAGAGTGGGTGTCCTGATTCATGGAGGGGCTCCTGTAGCTGGCAATGATTTGAAGAGGTGCCCTACAAACAGTCAATAGCACCCAAAGTGTATCCAGGGAATCATACTGTTTAACCAATCCGGATGTGCATGTATCCTTAATGAATATTTATACACCATCTCCATTAGTTTATACACCTTCAGTTTGAGGTCTGGATGTGTGGAAGGAGGTGTAGCCTGGTATGGTTGTGGTGCTATCCACAGTCTTGAACCAGGTCTCTGTGACTGCACAAATATCTGCATCTTCCAAGGTGAGGACAGCTTCCAGTAATTGCAGTTTCATGTTGACACTCCTAGCATTTAGCAGCATAACTTTGATGCTGTTTGTAAATGGGATTTTACATTAGAAATTTTGTCTTTGAGACATCACCTAAAAATGGCACTATGGATGTGGCAAGAGCCTTGGCCATTAGTTGAAATCCCAGGGGTGACAGATTAACACCATCTCTGGCAAAGCATCAAGGTCTTTTAGGCATGTCATCCCAGGCTGACAGATAGTGGATCACTTAGAATGACACCAGATGCTAAACCAATTATTGAAGTCAGTCATTTTCTGTTTGCATTGAGGCATTATCCTAGGTGAAAGTAAAATTCAGCTGAAGTCCAAGGGTATACCTACCTGAGATGCATAGTCTGAGAGCTCAGTCATGTCTGTCTGTCTTGATACAGTCCAGAGAAGTATATCTCAAGTCATACATACCAACAAGAACTATGACATCATAATGGTACCTGTTGTTGATAGAGTTGACTGCATATGTGATATGACCTATCCTGGCAGCTCACAGACAGCTGACCATGACATTTTCCTTATGTAGCCTGGGACATCAGTGTGTCTCATGATGCAATCACCTATGACTATTTTTTTTATTTTGTGTTTTGCATTAAGGGTTTGACTGGTGAGACAGTGATGTGTGAACTATTATGTGTACTGTGTTCTGCAGAGGTAGTATTATGTGTAGTGTGCTTGTGTATGTGAGGTTGTTGGCAACCCATTCGTTGTCATATGTAATCACTGGTGTGTGAGAGGGCATGGATTCAAGGTTTTTAATACAGTTGCATCTCTCACACATTGTATTTTATGTGGAGTAGGAGTACAGGGTTGGGGATGCTGTCCACATCTCGTCAACAGTCCTTGATAAAGTCATTAGCAATAGATTATTGCTTGTGTATACATCACAACAGGCCATGGTTGGGTAGTGGCCTGACTGCTTAAATGTAACGTTGTTACATTTGTGGTGTCACTCTAAGGTAAAACAGTAGCTGACAGTGTGGGATAACAAGGTAGATTGATTACATTGCTTTGCCAGGCATGTGGCACTTGCATGGACCATAATCCTATTCTAAGGCAGGGTCGCAATAGCATGCTTACAAATGTGACAAAATACAACTCCAGCTAAGTGTTATGCTGCTACACCCTTGGGGTTCACAGCCTCAAATACCCTCTCTCTAAACCCTCTTTGAAGTGAAAATGTGGATGTCTATGCATGCACAGAAAAAGTGCCCAACTTTGCAGTAATTACTTTGCCCTTGCAAGTCTACAATGCCTGTCAAACAACTAGATAGCAAATGGATGTTGTGTGAAATGATGTGGGAACACAGTTATGTATTTCAGGAACATAAATGTACAGTATGACATACCTAGGACATATGGGAGGGACAGAAATGTTGCCCAAAGGTGGCCACTCCTCTTCAGTAGGCCTCACATCCATGTCACACAGATCACCATTACACTGTTGAAGGGCAGGCTGCATGAATTGCTGTGACAATGTTGCCTAACATGGATCACTACCACTGTGGAGTTGCTAGAGCAACCTTGGACATCTATGTCACCTGTCATTAAACATTATTGTGTGATGCAGCAGCTGTGCCCCTAATCAACATCAGGTCAATACCCTAGTCAAATCCTACAAGCCTCAGAACATAAGGCATAACGCATGCAAAAGTCAAAAGATTGGTCTGGTTGTTAATCAAGGCATCTACCTGGAAAAGGCTGCAATAAGCCTACAGAGCTTTGCATCATCTGAGACGTGTGGATTGACAAACAGACTTTGGCCTGCTTCTTATCTTGAGCTTGGTGCTAATGCTTTGCTTCTGTTGAGAGGAAAATAATTGGAGCTTTGTAACCCAGCAGAGTAAGGCCATTGTGAGACCAGCAGTAGTAGTAATAGCCAGGCAGCAGCAACTCGGGTGACTCCCCTCTTCTCAGCAGTCTTCACAAGGTAATTGTTTTCAGTAAGCACTGCCTGATTAATATCTATCTTCAGAATAACTGCCTAAATACTCCATCCTTAACTTTACAGGATGTTCATATTAATTTCCCCTCCAGTGTTTGGCAGTGCCCATACAGACTCAGAAACCTTGGGTGACATTTTTCTTGGAAACCATGATGGAAGTAACTCCAATGCTGTGACAAGCACTGTCCCCATAGTTTATTTTATTTATTTTACATTTGGTTACCGGGATAGTCCGACTGGACATAGGTCCATTTCCAGTGGAGGCCCAGGGAGAAAAGCTCCATATTACATAGTTTATTTTAGTGGAAAATAATCAATAATACAAGGTGAGAATAGTAGGTAGTACACAGCACAAAGCAAGAATAGGAGTGTACAATGTTATATGAGACAGGTCTAATTAACAAAATATCAATCAAGAAGAGAGACACAGGTCATAATAGCATGTAAAATGTAGTAAAACATTGCTAAGAAAACTATCTGTGGGATCAAAGTTTAGATCGCACATTGTAAATGTGACACATAACATTGGTTACAACAGGATTAATATAGCAAACACACATAGTACAATGTCTGATGATTAAGGAAGTAAAACAGTTACTACGTAGAAGGGATAGAAGGATAATAGTCATGACAATATGAGTAGGAGTATAGAAAAATAAGATGTTAATGAGCATAAGGCTAAAGTGGGCAGATTAAAGTGGTGCTTATTGCATAAATATTGGATATAAGCAGGTTAGCTCTGTAAATGAGGCAGGGTTAGTTTTGAGGGCAATAAGTGGTAAGATGGAGCATAAGTTATTCATATTGTGTGTTTTTAAGTTTTTTAAATTGGGCTGTAGAGGTAATAGATGTCAGTTGGCCAGGTAGAGTATTTTAAGCTTTGGAAATAGAGTAGCCAAAGAGATTTTCCGGCATGGTTATTGCATTTAATGACATTTAGGAGGTTTTGGTTGCTAGATCTCAATGATCTAGTTGACATATAGGATTGAATTGGATTCTGGAGTGCTTGGACTATATTAGGGTAGTGGTATAGCTTGTGTGCAAGTGACAGTTGATTGAGCTGTAGTAGCTGAGGCAGCTCAAGCCAGTTTAGTTGTTTGGTGTGATACACAGTGATGGGTCCTATACGAGCCTCCTGTAGCAAACCTAGCAATGTTGTTGTTACAAGATTCTAGTTTGTTTGTCAGCCTTGTGAAGGTTGGTTAAAACTGGGGATGCATATAGGAGGGTGGATAAGAGGTGTTCTTTCTATTGTTTATTTAGTGTGTTTAGTGAGAAAATGCTTGTTCTGATAGAGGAGTCCTAGTTTTTTGTGAACTTTCTTGATAGTTTGGGCTATGTGAATATCAAAACATAGGTGTAAAAATAGACAACCTAACAGTTTTGTGTGAGTGGATGGGGAAATCTTGATTTTGTTTCTGGAAAAGATGCTAAAATTCTCACTTGGGGGGGATCTCCTTGAGCTAAAAATAAGTAGCTTTGTTTTCTTAGGGGTAAGAATGAGTTGGGAGTTAGTGAACCATGTTTCTAATAGTGAAAAGCAGTTTTGGGTTAGGGAGTGAAGGTCCACTAATGTGTGGGCAGCACATATAAGGGTGGTGTCATCTGCATACTGGACTACTGAGGCTTCGTGTGGAGGAAGATAGCTGGTTGATACAGTAATGGGCCCAGGGTGGACCCCTGGGGGACCCCTAAGAATACTGGTAAGAGAGGTGATAGTTGGTTCTGCTATTGGACTGCTTGCTGTCAACTGGGAAGGCAGCTTTTGAACCATGAGGTGGATGATGTGCTGAGGTTTAGGGTGGATAGGGTATTAAGAAGTGTATTGTGGTTGACCATGTTGAATGCTTTAGATAGATCTAAGAAAATGATTGACACAAATTGTCCACTGTTTTTGTAGTGGTTAACTGTGTTGGTAAAGGACAGTAGAGCAGTGGCGGTACTGTGGAAGGGTCTAAAGCCATGCTGAGATTTAGCCAGTAGATTGTTATGTAGGAGGTAGTCAATTAGCTGAGTGTGTGAACAACTCTTTCTAATATTTTTGATAAGTGGGATAGAATAGGAATTGGATGCTGGTTGGTAAGTTCTAATGAGTTACTGCCTTTGTGCAGTGGTATTATATGGGAGGGTTTCCAAATAGCAGATACCTGGCCCAGAGAGATGGATCTATTAAGGATAGCAACAGGATATGATATTGCCTCTGCAGCTGTCTAAAGGTATTTAGCTGGTAGACTGTCTGCGGCTATGGTAGTTGGTTTAAGTTTCTGGATGAGTTTCAGAAAAGTTTTGGTTAATACTGGGTGCAAGGTAAAGTGGGTGGAATTATCCTGGGTGTTTGTGCTATCTTGGGTGGATTGTTGGAAAGGGCAATTAGTATTAATTTGGAAATATGCAAGGACCAGAACAGTTTCAGTGAAATATTTATTGAATTGGGTAGGAATGTTATCATGGTTGTTTACTAATGCTGGTGTTGGAGTAGCTGAATTTCCTGGTTGAAGTATAGACTTTATTGCAGCCCAGAATTTTTGTGGGTTGTGGGCGTGTTTTTCCTGGATTCTTTGGTAATAGTTAATTTTATCTAGTTTGATCAGTTTCTTTGCTTTATTTCTGAGTTCTAAGTAGCATTGTTTTATTTGGGTTTTGTTTCTGTGAAATTGTATCCATGCTTTGTCCCTGTGTTTAAGAATGGATTTAGTTTCATTAGTTAGCCACGGGCATACTTTGCCTTTATTCTTATCATTCTGGTGGGTGCGTGTTGGTTTAATATTTCTAAGAAAGTTGAGTTAAAGTAGAGAACTGCTTCATCAAGAGATTTTTTTTTTTTTTTTTTTTTTTATTTAACATTTGTTGACCGGGAATGTCCGACTAGGTTCCACAGATCCTGTTTTCAGCAGAGGCCCGGGGAGAAGTGCTCCAGATGCATGTCTTTGGAATGCAGATTGTATTAGCCAGTAATATTATATAATATATATATATATATAAGAGATAATTGTGTCAGAGGTTTCCAATTGCAACATTTTAGGGAAGAGATGAAGTTATTAGGTTTAAAGTTTTTTTTTGTTCCTGACTACTCTAAAGAGCATCCGTCTGAGTTGGTAAGTTCTTAAGTAAGTAGTCTGGCAGGTGGTTGCTGAGACTGTCAGGTAGACAGCCAGATTGGGATGCAAGGGAGGGATCAGATATAAGAATCCAGTCCAGTTTAGCATTTCTAGTGGGGGATGAGATAAGCTGGGTAAACCCATGAAGGTTAAGGTGGGTAGATGGGTTATGGTTGCCCAATCTGTTAGTCTCCTAATAAAATAGTTTCTTGTGAAGGAAGTTTGAGATCAAGTCTAGTAGCTTTTCCATAGTAGTAATGTTGTTACCTGGTGGGAAATGGCCACTGATGATATTTATGTGTTTATTAGGGTTCAGTTGTAATTTTGTAATAGGTTTCGCATTTTTGATGTCAGGAATATTAACATAAAGTTGTTCAAGGATGAGTGATCTTTAAATAATATTGCTACCCTCCCACCCTTTTTGCCATTTCTATCTCTGCATATGAAATTGTAACCTGGAGCAGTTATCTCATTATTGTTCTCTGGTTTTAGCCATGTTTCAGTAAGTGCTACAATCTCAGGTTTATATACAGATAGTAAGGCATGAAGGTCATGAACTTTATTTAAGATGCTTCTCACAGTGATGTTAAGGAAAAAGAGGGAGGAACTTTGTGTTGTAGTGAGTAAAGCTGATCAGGGTTAGGGTTGGGTATGGTGTTGGGTCCAGGATTGAAGTGTATGCAACTGCAGCAAGTTAGTTTTTTTCAGTATGTATAGGTAGAGTTTGGTAAATGTATACAATAGTTTAGCATGTTTTATAGAGTTTAGGGAATGGCCATTATAAGATAGCCTATTATATAGGGGTAATGTAGGAGGATATAAAGAGGCATGGTGCTATTTGAAAATGTACTAATTCCCCATGGTGGCTTATTCCTGTGGTTTGCCATAGGGGGAGATGTTGCTATGAAGTTGAGTGTGGCAAGTGGTTAGGGTAGAAAGAAGCAGCATTGTAATTATGAGGGTATAGAGCAGTGATTTCAGAGTGTGATTATGTAGTATATGGAACATGGCCCTTGTTCTGAGGATAGCCAAGTTGAGAATGTAGGTTTAGTAAGTACTTCTAAATGTGGAAGGATGATGCAGTGGGGATGGGATGTGGTGATCTAGTTAGGGAAAGGGAGGAGTGCAATATGATAGGATAACTGGGTGGGTGGTGATGTGTGGGAAGTGAAGGATGTGGTCTATAACTACCAATTAATTAGCTGCTGGGGTGGGTGGGAATGGGGGTAGAGGAGTGGAGTGAGCCCAAGCGAAGTGCGGGGGAATGGAGCGGGATGAGCAGGCATCTAGAATCAGCAGAGATCAGCAGAGATCACCCAAAAAAACTATCAGTAAGCACTGCTGTGTATCGTATGTTTGTAGTTTTTCTGCTTATGTATGAAAGAGAGCTTGCTGTGAGGGGATTGAGTGGGGACAATGACAAAGAAATAAGTGCTATAAATAGCTCAAAGACTGTAGTATCATGGGGGGATAACACAGAAAACCCCTACATTTTAAGAGAAAAAAGATATGTACATGTAGCAGCATTCCCAAGGGTGGGATGCTATTGCAGGGATTAACAGGGAGGGATGACAGAGCAGAATAAGGTGGGGAATAAAGAAAGGTCAGAGAGGGTGGAAGCACAGAGCAGTGAGTAGCACAGAGTAAAATTAAATATATAAAAGGGCAACACCGAGATTTGGATAAGCAGAGTACTGAAGGTGAAAGTCGCAGGCATCAGAGATTCAGCGTTGTATGACAGTGGGAGAATTTAGAGGGAAGGGTAGGAATATAGATCCCTGGTGATGAGCGACAGAGGTTAACTCATTCCCTCCTGTACAGCACTTTTGAATGTATACCTTTAACTCTCAGTGGGTGTGGATTCAGCCTTAAAAAATGAATTTATCACCTTACCATTTTTACAAATACTCATTGACAGAGGTCAAATATCAATACAATTGTGTTTTGCTATCATGTATGCTTCAAGATAAAATATTCTGATACCTTGTGTGCAGCATGGTTTTGGAATTATGAATGCAAATATGAACAAGCAATATTTAATGCCTAGAGGAGCAGTAGGAGGTAACTGCAGAAATGCCTGGAGGCGTCACTCGGCTGTAATGAGTTAAGGTGCAATGGATCCCTTAAATCAAGGATACAAATTAAAAAATACATGATATACATGGAAAGGAGTTCACTAATGAGAAACTCAGTTTTTAACTCTGTTGGGATAGAGGTTCACAGTAGATCTGAGTGTCGGCATCCGGCATTTCTGTATTGTATGGAGGGGAGGTGGTAAAGGAGGGCACTTCATACAGGACCCGCCGACCGCGACGCACATCACCTGGGAGTTGTAAATGTAAGGGGGATGGGAAAGGAATAGTTGCAGAACAGATGCTAATGACATTGAGTGATATTCTCAATACAGCAGTTTAATCAATAAAAAAGGATCTGTTGCCATGGGTATGAGGTTTCCCACTGTGACTTTTACCACCTTGGTGGATATGGGCATCCTGAGACAATGTAGAAATTGCCACATTTACTGACAACCACTTTATTCTCAAACTGAGAAGGTATGTGAGAGATGTACATATACAATGCCACTGGAGGTCAAGCTCTCACATAAAAGCACACCTAATTTCAATAAGGTAATCAGTGGTACACACGCCACAGCCATCACACAAAACTCAAAGCAAAAATGAGCTTAGGCACGGACATGTAACCTTCATAAATCACAAAGACATCACAGAGAAAGTCCGGATAACAAAAACCCTCAGCAACCCCATATGGACTCTGGAAAACAACACATCAACACAGAGCTACATCTCATACAGGACCAATCTATAAGCTCATAAGGCAAGTTGACACACAGTCCAACATTGTAGTCATTACAGACTTCATTGTGAGACACACTGATGTCCCTCTCCCCAAGCTGAGTAAGGAGAAATGCATGGACACTTGCTTATCAGGGGCTCTGATCCTCCACATTATGTACCTGCACGTCACTGAACCACAAGTAACACAAACTCAGAATGTCAGAGATACAACTATATTAACAGCCTGCAATACATGCTCTCTCCCACACCAGTCAGTACACATGACAGTGAGCAGATATTCACCATGCACACCTCGCCTCCCACTTCACCCAAACCCACATCACACATTCATACATATGGCAAAGTCCTCAACAGAGCCATACATAAACACCAGAGACCTCCCAAACACAAACATGCTACACATATATCCACTGCAGAATGCAACAGAAATAGTTCTCACTCCAGTCTCTCACCTGTCACCTTAAGGCATAACAGTAAAACAAACATATTACTCATATGGGATTCAGTTGTGAGACCCACAGATGTCTCTCTCACTAGACTGGATAAAGAGGTCACTGTCAACTGTCTGTCAGGTGACATGATCTGCCATATCACATATGCACTCACATATCCCAAAATCGATACCGTTGTGACTCTCATAGTCCATGTTGGTGTGAATGACTTGAGATGTACCTCTCTGGACTATATGTAGAGAGAGATGACTGAAGTATGGGACTATGTGTCTCAAGCAGGTATGCCTCTAGCCTTAAGGTGCATTTTACCTTTACCTAAGATAATGCTCCAATTCAAATGGAAAATGATTAACCTCCGTAATTACCTCAGTTTCTGGTGTCATTCTAAGGTGAGTATCTGTCAGCCTGTGATGACATGATCAGCAGACCCCGATGCTTTGCCAGGTATGGTCTTCATCTGTCACCCTTGGGATTTCAACTACTGTCCAAGGGTCATGCCACCCCCATAGTGGCCTTTTTAAGCAGTGTCTCAAGGGCAAAATCCCAGATGTGAAAACTACATATTACAACAACTTCAAGCTTATGCTGCTAAATGCTAGGTGTCTTAACATGAAAATGCACTCACTGGAAGCAGTCTTCACCATGCAAGACTTTTGTATAGCCACTGTGACCTGGTTCACAGTTGTGGGGAGGACCCCAACCATATCGGCCAACACCTCCTTCCACATGTTCAAACCAAAAACTGAAGGCATGCAAATTTCAGGAGGTGGTATTTCCATAGTCATTACAGATGAATACACATCCAGACTGGTTACATAGTAGGATTCCCTGGGAATACTTCAGGTGCAATTAACTGTTGGTAGGACACCTACTCAAGTCATTGCCAGCTGAATGACCCCCTCTGTGGATCAGAACAACTACTCTGCCTCTTTGGATCTACTTGAGTCTATCAACATATATCCAAACACCCTGGCTTTGGGAGACTTTAAATACCCATCCACTGACTGGGTATATTACTCATGCTGTAACTCAATTGCACAAAAGTTCCTCAACTTTATTCACTCCAGTGCACTGTACCTCCTGGATGACACCCCCACAAGGGTTGCCAACATTCTGCATCTGGTGCTTACCAATATGGAGTGCCACCCTAGCAGCCCCACTATGAGGTCTTTCCTAGTGAGATCTAACCACAAGTCAGTCATATGTGAACTAAGTATCAGATGTCCCCCCAACTATCAAATAAACTATAACACTTCTCCAAATCACATAATTACCTCTTACGGGATGGTATAGATAGCTGTATTGCACCCCCCAAGATGAAACTGGCAGCTATGGCCAGTTCTACCCCATAGGTTCATACATATGTATAAGGCTATTAGCCCTAGGACCTATATAAGCCTAACAATCCCTGGCTTTTGCCACCCAAGAAAATTATTTTCCTGTGCCCCTGTCGAGCAGCACCACAGCAGTGATCCCCAGAGTGAATTTCCTGTTTCCCATCCAATTGTCAAGATTTCTCTTAAAGGGGGCTAATGAGGAGCTCTGCTTGATATGAATGGGTAGCCTGCTCCAAAGCATGGGAAATCTCTGGGATAGGAATCTATCCCTCCAGCATCTTCTGTTGATTGTGGTGACAAGGTTTAGGTCCCTGGAGCATGTGGCTCTGGGAGATTGGGATTTCTTTAAGTGTAGCATGTCCATCAGATCTGGGCTAGACATGGCTTTGCATGTTAGGCAGAGGTCACCTCTGAGTAGGTCATATGCAGCGGAGTAGAGCTGGAGTTTTTTGAGACAGTCTGCATATGGCATTTGTTTGAGGCCGGTAATCTTCCAAGTGAGGTATTTCTGTGGCCTTTCTAGCTGCTGCAGATGTCTTGTGAGGTATATACCAAACAGGGCATTGTCTATGGGTCTGATGAGGGATGAGTAGAGAGGAACGATGACTCCTCTTTTTCTGAAGGAGAACCCCTTTGTGATGAGGTGTGCCACATAGAAGGATTTCCTGACTACTGTGGCGACATGATTATCAAGAGACTACTGTCCACCTGTGTCCCAAGGTCTCTTAGCAGGCTACTGCCTATGTGGTAGTTCATGGGTATGGTGTTTTTCCCAAAGGGGATGACAGTGCACTTCTTGGCATTGAGCTTTAGGCCATGACTTTGACACCAAGCATCAGTCTCAGTGAGGCCTCTTTGTTAGAATGTCCACATCCTTAGGCAAATCTATTATGGCTACTAGTTTGCAGGAGTCTGTGAATTTCGTTAGCCAGAGACCAGCTGTATTACACTGGACTTCAGAGAAGTAGATACCCAACAGGAGAGGACCAAGGACCGAACCCTGTGGTACTGTCCTTGTCACTGGTCTGAAGTCAGATTTGGAGTCGGCTACTTTCACTGTGTGGGTTCTGTCAGTGAGCCAGTTGGCCACCCATCTTGTAACATATGGATTTATGCCTAGTCCAGTGAGTTTATCTATAATATCGGAGTGGGGGATGGTGTCGAAAGCCTTGGCGAGGTCAAGATAGGCTGTGTGCACCACCTTACCCTTGTCTATGACTCTGGTGACTGCTTCAGAGAAGTCAGTCAGATTTAGGAGGCATGATCTACCCTTTACAAACCCAAACTGAGTGGGGTCCAGAGTTTGGAGGTTACATATGTCTTTGATTATAAGTTCCAGGATGATGCATTCCATGGCCTTGTAGACCAGGCTTGTCAGGCTAATGGGGCAGTAGTTCCTGGGGTTAGTGGTGGCACCCCCTTTGTGTAGTGGGATAACTGTCACTGTGCGCCATTCCATAGGCACAAAGCCTAAAGTGAGGCTATGATTAAACATGGTACTTGAGTGGGGTGCCAGCTCATTCTGTAGTTTGTGCAGAACGTAGCCTGGGATGTTGTCCGGTCCCATGGATGCTGTGTTCTTGGCTTTGGAGATTGTGGTATTTACCTGTGCATCCGTGATTGCAGGGGCTTTGCAATCTTCTGGTATGGAGATGGGCCCTTTGGGGGGGTGAGGGGAGGATAAAGTTTGCACTGAACCTGTCTGCCAGGATGTTGGCAATATCAGTTGGCTCAGAAAATGTAGTGCCAGTGTGCTGTAGTTCCGAGCAGATCTGAGTGCTGCCACTGAGATTCTTGACCTAACTGTAGAAAGCTTTATGGTTGTCTTGTTAGAATCTATGGTGATTTTTATTTTTGTAACTAGCTTTGGAGGATTTTATGGGGGATCTCAGCTTCTTGCTAAGGCTGACCAGGAAGTTCCTACAATCATGGGATTTTGTTTTTGCAACAGCTTCTTTCTTCTATTGTAGAGTTTGTTTATGGCAGGGGACCACCAGATTGGCTTCTTTTTTTGGAGGATAGCATTTTGGTTCTGTTGGGGATGGCACGGTCCATGCACTCATGTATGTGCTTATACAGTGCTTTTGTATACGATTCAGCAGTTCTCTATTTTCCATCTGTGTCGGAGACGTGAAGTTGGCCACTTCTGACTTAAGAAGCATGAAGTTGGCTTTGGAGAACTATTTTATGGTGGTTTCCTTAAAGGAGGGTGGGGGCGGGATATGGATGTCAAGGGTGATTAGCTTGTGGTCGGACCTGACCAGCAAGGAGTTTACCTCTGGCAGGAAGCATATGTTACCCATATTTGTAATGACCAGGTCCAGGATGTTACTGCCTCTGGTAGGAGTATAGACAAGCTGATCCAGGGCATTGGTATTGATGAATTCCAGAAAATGTTGGGCATTTGAGTTAGTACATGAATAGTTTTCCACTTGATGGTGGGGTAGTTGAAATCTCCCAATATTAGGGTATTGGGCTGTACCTTAATATTATCTAGTATATTGAATGTCATAAAAACACCTGTTTAACTGCATTGACTTGCCCATACCTGATAGAACCAAAACAAGCCCCGCAAGGAAGAGCAAACCTGCCTGCTGGACAGCTGCCATTAAAAGGCTTTACAATAAGGGGAACAAAATAGCTGTCTAAGTGTAAAAGGGAGTGGGTCTAAAACTGAAAACACTCCCTACTTGGCTTAAATAAGTCAATAACAGTTCTTGTGAAGTCCTCACAAGCAAACTATGAATTCAAATTATCTTCCTCCACAAAGGACAACCAAAAGGAGTTATTTAGTTGCATCTATCACCTAAATGGACAGGGCCAGATCTGTTTCGAACTGTCAGTTAATTATTACCACACATGCTGAGCCTGTGGACATAGCTTACATGTCAGCTGCCAGGTTCTGTGAATACCTCACCCCCCTGTCCCCACCACATGTAACCCATGACATACATACAACCTTGACGTGGACTTTCATGGGGTGATAATAGCACCCATTACCTTGTATCTCTAAAGACCAAGTCGTAAACACCCTCTCTAAGGCCAAATGCACAGCATCTATGGGACCTGATAACATCCCAGGCTTTGTCCTACATGGCCTCCAACAGAAATTAGCAGCACCATTGGATACTCCTTTCAAACATAGTCTAAGCAGTGGCTTTGTCACAGATGAATGGAAAATGCCCACCATTATTCCCTTCCACAAAGGTGGTGTTTCTACTGACCCCAGTAAATATAGAACTATTAGCCTGACTAGCCTTATCTGCAAGGCCATAGAGTGAATCGTCATGGACCTTATCAACAAAGATATAAATAAGCTCCAAACAGTTGCCCCTAGTCAGTTTTGATTTGTCAAAGGAAATAATGCTGTGACTTCAAGACAGTCAGCAAGGATCTGGATGAGGGGAAATCTGTGCATGCAGCCTACCTAGATGTAGCCAAGGCATTTGACACTATCCCCACTCAGGCATCATTGACAAAGTCAGCCAGCTAGGTATCAATCCTTACATTGTTAAGTGGGTCGCTAACTGGCTCAGTGATGGAACCCATAGAGTGAAAATAGTGGAATCCACCACCAACAGTACACCTGTAACCAGTGATGTTCCATAGGGATCTGCCCTGGTACCTCTACTGTTTGGAATGTAGTTCTGCAAAGTATAATCTAAAATTAAAGGTCTGTGGCTGGCAAAGTTTGCAATGACTGCAAACTGGGACTGGGCATTGACGCTCCAGATAACAATATCCTACAAGAGGACACAAATGATTGATGCCAAACCCATGGCCTTGACCTCAGTGCAACAAAAATGTATTAACATCCATCTTAGACAGTGTGATGTTACTGCTAACTCTCATATCAATAAAAAAACACTATATATGCACTCACTGGCGAGACACATGGTCACACAGGTTGACTGTAACTGTACCTTTGATCACCATGTCTCCACAGTGGTAAAAGAAGGCATTCTATATTGCTTATCTCATAAGTAAGGCAATTGCATCCACAACAGTAAAAGTAGTTATAACCTCTGTACTCTCCCCCCATCAGGCCAATAATGGAATAGAATGTCCCTTTTGGTATGCACCTTTGCAAGCACCTGCAGCAATTGGTTCCTCACAAAGATAATTCAATGTTTTCAGTATCTGTCCTATGTTGAGCATCTGAAATCACTGTCACTTTATTCTGTTTTATGCAGGCTACTCTTCAGAGATCTATGGCTTGCATATAAAGCAGTCTGTGACCAGGCTTTATTGGAAATGCTGCTTATCCGCAAATCAAATGGTACGCAGCTTACTCACTCTCTACACCTTAACCTGGTATGTGATAGTAATAAAACTTGCTGGAGGGTCAGATTTGTTACCACACATTTGGAATTGACTCACACTTCATGTCAAACAGAGCACCACATTGGTCCATTCCAAAAGCAGTCTGGACAACTGGATGGGTAACTGTAAATTCACCTCATGGGGTTCCACCTGTGTCCCTCTTGGACGGCTGCAATTGTTGCTGATCATGGAAATAAGGGTAGAACTTGGCTAGGCTTGTAAGGGCCCTAGGGCCACTAGCCTACTACGTTCCTATGATCCCATGGTATGACCCAGTCATACTCCATGTGGGAGTACATGACCTGTGACATACCTCAATAGACTATACTTACAGATACAATTAGAGCTCTCAGAAGACTTGTGTGGTTACTGACACATGACTTAAAGCTGCAGAGAATTCAACAGCAGTGCAAGTTTATTATGCCTTCCACACAGTTAGGCCACCTGCTTCAAAGGCAGGGACTAAAGGTGGAGATGTCTCTGTGTACATCAAAACTAAGGATACTTCAAAGCTGATCATACAGGATAACGCACTTCAGCTGCATCTGGTTCAAATCACAATAGGCGAAATCCAGTGCTGCATCCATGTAAGCTGTAGTCTCCCCCTCTGTGGATCAGGAAACCCATATCATGTATTTAAACTTATTGGAACACAAGCCATCCCACACAATACTCCTATTTAAGAGTGAACCTGCAAGCTACCCCAGAAATTATAGACCAATAACTTGTCTTCTGATGATATATAAATTATACATGGAAATTGATGCTGACAGAGTTTATAGCTATTTAGAAGAAAACACAATTATGCCAGTAGAACAAAAGGGCAATAAAAGAAAGTCATATGGAACCAAAGGAGCATTTGTTGTTAAATTGGTCATAGTGGATAACTGTAAAAAAGGGAAGAATCTAAGTATGGCATGGATTGACTACAAAAAAGCATTTGATAGTATCCCACATTCATGGATAAAAGATTGCTTAAAAATGTATAAGATGCATCCTACACTGATAGACTATGTTACAGTGACCATGAAATAATGGCAGACCACTTTGCAATTAAACCATGATAAAGGACAAATTATTATCCCAGGGATAAAAATTCAAAGGGGGATATTCCAGGGTGACTCTGTCACCGTTGCTGTTCTGCCTTGCCCTTAACCCGTTAAGCTGTTTACTTAAAGACTGAGGCCATGGCTACAAATTGGCTCCTAGAAAACAACAAAGTCTAAAGACTTCTCATCTTCTATTTGTCGATGATTTAAAAGTGTAAAGCTCATCAGATGAGGAACTGAAAGTGCAGCTGAAAGTTGTAAAATTTTTCAGATGAAATTAGAATGTCATTTGGCCTTGATAAATGTGCAAAAGCAACCTTTAAAGCAGGAAAACTGCAGCACCAGGAAAACATCAGTTTGGGACAAGAATGTGATATAAAAGAACTTGAGCAAGAGCAATAAAACACAAACAAATGTGAGTAAAACTTGGTAAGGAATATTTTAGAAGACTTTAATTCTGAAAACAGCATTGACATCTAGGAACAAAATCCAAGCAATAAACTAATTTGCTGTTCCTGTCCCAACATATAGTTTTGGAGTGATTGGCCCCAAAATGTGTTGGATAGATATTAAAACAAGGATGCTTCATGCTCACCAAATGATCTATAAAAATCAGTGCATACCAAGATTATATATTCCCCATTCCGAAGGAGGGATGGACCTCCTTGAAATTTATTACATGTACAGATCTGCAGTCATGGGGCTACACACATCTGTTGACATCATGAGACTCAAATGTAGTGAAAGTTTTGAAACATGAGGAGAATAATTCCTAAGATGACTTCCCTGCTTAATCTAGCAGAAGCATATCTGTGTTAGGCAGGAATGGAAATCTGACCAGAAGTGGATAGAAATCAGGCAGCAACTGACTGTGCCAAAAAACAATAGAAAGAATATAAGGTGAAGGATCAGATGAAAAGGCAAGAAATGTAGAAAATTCATAAATATAGTTGCAAGTATAGAAAACTTCTGGAAGAACCTCATGTTGATCAGGAATGAATGCAGGAATCGTTAAGGAGAGGTGAATTCAAACCAAGAGACGAAAGGTTAATATTGGCGGCTCAAGACAGTGGGCTACATACACTCTGGTTTATAAAGTCCATTGAACGGGTTGGAGAAACAGACAAATGTAGGTTTTGTAAAACCTAACTGGACACAGTTGCACACCTCGTTGCTGGTTGTGACATACTAATGGCAGAAAGACTATATACTGGAAGGCACAATGTGGCAAGACAATTGCACTGGGGATTGTGCAAACATTATGGTTTTGAAGTGGCTGAAAAGCACTGGAAACATGAGCCACAAAGCATCATAGAAAATGATGAAGTGTACATCACATGAGATCATCCATCACCAACAATTCAAAAGACAGATGCTAGAAAAATGGATACAGTGGTCCAGAAAAAGAAGACAAGAGTGGCATTGATCACTGAAATCGACACACCCAATGACTACAGTGTCCTGCAAACAGAGACAAAGTTATAAAATATTAGAATCTGCAAGCAGAAATGAGAACAATGTGGAAGAAAGCTACCCAAATAGTTCCAATAGTAGTAGGAACAATGGGTCTTATAAAAAGAGTCTAAAATCTTATTTAGATACGTTACCAATACATGTAACTCCATACGAATTGCAGAAGGAGTCATTACTGGGCAAATTGCGGCTGCTGCGAAGAGCACTTTTGGCTGACATCAAAGAGTGAAACAATACTAATTTCATGAAGTTTAATCGTACTTTGACTTAGGAATGGGGTCCATTCCTGTCATGGTATTAGAAACCCAAAAAACTTGGAGAAATAAAGGGTGATACCAAATGCACGGGTGACTTGCAGTATTCCACTATTAACTGGGAATCCTATGACACTAAACATAGGCACATAGATTCCTGGATTTTGTGAAAATTTAACTACCTGGACCAGATAGTAAGTACACCAACCAGGGGAGCAACCATTCTGGGTGTGAGCCTCGGCAATATGGCAGAGTCATGCACACCCCATACTGTAATGTCTTCACTGGTAAGGTCCAAGCACAAATGGCCTCCTTTGAAGTAAAAAAAAAATGTGGACCCCCATCTACACATGGAATATTCAGGAACTACTGTAGGGATGACCTCCAGCTATTGGGTCCAAATCTGTTCACATCTTAAGCCCCCATAAACATTGAGAACACTGCAGCCTATACAGATGTATTCACAGAAACCCTGTATGAGCATATTACTAGCTGCATAGAGGCAGCCATACAGATCCAAGTCAAAATCAAGCCATCCTGATTGGATCACAGAGTTGATAGGCTGTATAGCAGACAGATGAAACTCATGGCAAAACATAGGGGTGCAGCACACAGCAGGATAAAAACACTCTCAAAGTAAATCAATCAGAGGACAAGTGGAGTATATCACAGTCAGATTTGATGCAAGTTCAGCCTCCCAGGCCAAGGACAACCACAGAGCATACTTTACCTTTGTCTGCAACCCCAAAGGTAAGACACGATTGTGTGCATATCTCATTGTAATTGGAACCACCTATAATGAGGCAGATTTTATAGTAAACCTCCTGGCTCTTGAATTGGGCCCCAACATTACTCTTCTCTCCCCCTCAACAATCCCTCAGGATATATCTTCAGATATAATTACCTGTACTCTCACTTGGGATCAGGTCCTTAATGGTCTCTCTAAGACCAAATATACTGCATCAGTGGGCCCAGATAATATCCCAGCATGCCTTCTGTATAGTATGAAACATGACCTTTCAGGGCCTCTGGAATTATTATTATTTCACTGCAGCCACCAAACAGATATTGTGCTTCATGAAAGAACAGCAACAGTCATCCAACTGCACAAAGATGGGCCATCTATGGACCATGGAGACTACAGACCCAGAAGTCTCAGTCCAATATGTAAAGCCATTAAAATTATCCTGGAAATGATCAATAGAGATGTAGTGCACCTACAGACACTGGACTAAACCCACTTTGGTTTTATCAAGGGCAGATCATGCCTACCCTACTTGGTGGACCTATTTGAGAAGGTAACCAAAGCAATGGATGAGGGAAAAATGATTCACTCCACCTACCATGGCCTGACAAGGCATTTGACACTATAACCCCATCAGGCATTGCTGACAAACTCAAGAGGTTAAGTGCAAACAAATGTCAGCCAGTGGATAGCCAAGTGGTTGACAGGATCCAGGAAGTTAGCAACGGGGAGTCCAGCTCTACAATGAGGCCAATAGTGGACTCCCTCACAAATCATTCCTCAGATGACTTCTTTAAGGCATTTAGTTCTGCACAGTCATGGCCACTGTCAGTGGTCTGTAGCTGACTAAATTTGCTGATGATGGCAAATTAGGAGCACTCATTGCATCCCACATTGACAAATGTTATCCAGGAGGAGCTGACACAGACATACAGTTGCTGTCAGAGCCATGGACTAACACCAAATGCCATGAAATACACAATACTATCCTTTGGGAAGTCATCCACCCATGGTAACTATCATACTGACAGCACACCTCCAACAGTTGACCCATTAGTCAGGGACTTAATAACACATAGATAATCTAGCCTTTGATCGTCACGTGTCTGTAATATTCGGGAAAATCATTCTATGTTGCTCAGTCTATAATGAAAGGTATGGCGTGTAAATCCAAGGAAGCCATTGTTCCACTATATTCGGCATTTATCAGACCCATCATTGAGTGCAATGCCACCGTTGGTATGTCACTAACCAGGCCTATCTGACAATTGCCACATCCACAGAGGTTCCTCACTAAACTACTACATGGTGTATGTAACATGTCCTATGCAGACAGCATCAAGGTCCTATCCATGTATTCTGTCTCCTACATGATTACAGGGTGGCATCAGAACACACTGTGAACATCCTTGATATCCGTGAAACATCTAGCACCAGAATTACCTGTTCTACAGACGTACACCTTGCCTGTCTTATAAATAGGACACACTGGAGAGACAGGTATGCAACCCAGAGACTACATCCTATATGGAACAGGTTCCCCATCCATGTGAAGCAGAGTTCTGCCCCAGCACAAATCAAGTGCAAGTTACACAATTGGATGGGGAACAGTAGAATCATACATGGTTTAGGACCAACATCTGTAATGAACACAGGGAAACTGTAGATATGTTTCAGCTCCCAAAACCCTGCCTACACTTATCAAGGGTATCAGACTTTTGACAGAGTTTACGGATGCATGGCTAGCCTTAAATAAGCCCTTGCATTTTTTAGCCTATTAAACATATGAACCTGTGAACCCATGAATCTATACTGTTTTACCTTTCTGATAACATTTTACTACTGTGCTGATATTCAGTCCTGTGCTCTGACATTGATGGGTTGATTGTAGCTGTTTACCCATAGGTGTGCTCTACACAATCCTGACTTAACAGTGACACAAACATTTCCATGAGACACCTGTCATTGTGTGACTGCACAGCCATTACAACAGCATCCATTGCAATGTACACACATTATGGTGTATTCATTATAAATGGCAATGCACAATATATGTAAATGACCAGTAAAAGTAGCATGTCAAAGCAACAATGGATGAAACAAATTCATATTAATGTAGATAGTCACCCCGTGCATCAGACAAATAGCTTTATTTCCCTGAATCCATGAGAAAGATGATGGGGATGGCATGGGTATCATCACTTGCATAGGGTTTTGTGTGGTGGTGCAGGAGGCCTAGACTGACCCAATACATTGGCAAGTGTGTGTGTGTGTGTGTGTGTGTGTGTGTGTGTGTGTGTGTGTGTGTGTGTGTGTGTGTGTGTGTGTGTGTGTGTGTGTGTGTGTCAGGAATAAAGCAGGCAAAAGGGTTCTCATCCAGAACAAAGGCGGTTATTGTGACTCTCTACTCATCATTTATTAGACCCATTATAGAATACAATGCCCCATTTGGGATGTACCTTACAAGACACCTGCAATGGCTGGAAAGACCACAAAAGTACCTCACCAAGAGGATTATTGGCCTCAAACAGATGACCTATGCAGCCCGACTAAAGAAACTCCAGCTGTACTCGGTTGCATACCGCTTACTCAGAGGTGATCTTTGCTTGACATTAAAAGGCCATGTCCAACCCAGAATTGATGGATATGCTCCACCTAAAAAAAAACAAATCCCTGAGAGCCACACACTCTAGGGATATAAACCTTACCACAATGATAAATAGAATGTGCTGGAGGGATAGATTCCTGACCCAGAGACTCCCCATGCTTTGGAACAAGATTCCAATATACATCAGGCAGAGCCCCTCACTAGCACTCTTCAAGAGAAACATTGACGGGTGGATGGGAAACAGAAAATCTACCCCAGGGATCACTGCAGTGGCTCTGCTGGACAGAGGCACAGGGAACTAATGGCTCTGCTGGTCAGAGGCACTGGGAACTAATCTAAGGGGGGGGCGAAAGCCAACGCACTCTGGCTATGCTTATAAATGCCCTTGGACAAATAGCCTAGTACTTATGAACCTATGGACCATGGAAATGTGGTGTGTGCATGTCTGTAGGTGACCTGAATGTGACAGTGGTGTGTGAAGGTCTGCACGAACACAGCCAAGCTTAGTGCTAGCCCTACGTGTCTCTATGTTGGACAGCTGTGAGCCATGCATGGTACAGCTGACAGTTCATCGTTTCCACCCTCAGACATCTGAACTGTATTAGTACTGTCAATGAGTTAACCATACAAACTAACTCTCCTACACAATGGTTCCCCTAGCTATGAGTTTGCCTTTTTAAGATGGTTCTCATTAGCAGGTGATTGCATCTGAACCAATCTGTGGTTCAGAAATGCTGCATGCAGCCTACACAGCTGATATGCAGTATAATCAGCCAATACCATGCAACTACTCAACAAGATATAAAGCCTCAATGTAGAGTCCATCCCCTTTCTCATATGTTGGGGTGGAAATTACTGGGGTAAAGATACTACATCAGCACAGAAAGAGAATGTTTGTCGCAGCTACTTTTTAAATACAGATGTGTGCTACAGGCTGAAGCTGCTGCTGCAGGCAATAGGCCTAGTTTGAGAGGCTGCAGAATGAGCAGGGCAAAAACATGCAAGAGTAACTGTGGGACCTGTGGCAGCCTTTGTGTCCAGCCAGAGCCTGATTGAGGGAATCCATCCCACTGGAAATAGTGTTTAAGGTAAGTATGTTAGCCAAAGGTATCATTAACAGAGTGAAAGGCAGCATGCATGGTGTGCCCTAGAACATGATAGGGGGTACATTAACCATTATGTCAATCAGTTGGATAACTGCCAAATCATGTTTTGTGTCATGGTAGTCATCTGGAATGTGTGTGCTGGCAAACCTTGCTTCTAGCACAAAGGTATCATTAACAGAGTGAAAAGCAGCATGCGTGGTGTTCCCTAGAACAAGATAGAGGGTACATTAACCATTATGTCAACTAGTTGGATAACTGCCAAATCATGTTTTGTGTCATGGTAGTCATCTGGAATGTGTGTGGTGGCAAACCTTGCTTCTAGCACAACTTCCATATATGTATGTTACTTGTGCAGCTGTGATTGCCTGTAATATCACTCATAAGTGATTGTGGGCTGCAGACTGATATGACTGGGCTGCGTTTGAATTAAATACTCCAAAATCCTGTTAGGTCATGCATTAGCATGAATTCCAACATTCTACGCACTTTCTAGTGTTGTAATAGGAATAGTGTAAATGTGGATCTATCTGTAGGTCTCTGACTTCCATTATTTAGAAGCAAGCATTCAAACTGTACTGCTTTGGATAAAATATGTGATGTGATAGTCATACATATCAGAATTTATACTGGTAATGTACACATACATGTATTTTAAATGCTAGAAACAGCTGTAGTTGAACCCAGGACCATATGGATCAAAGGTAAATGTTTTCAAAGCATTTAACAGACTAAGCTACTGAGTCACTGTTATAGCATGTGTATTTTTATATGTTTTAGCTATAATTGCACACTTACCTGCTGTTGCATACCGCACTAACATCTATTATTGTGTGTATGGCTTTATAGTGATGTATTTCTCTACCAAAGTCCCAGTTACACTCCTTTTTTTCCATTAATCTTTTACCGTATTTGCTTGATGTGGCATGAAGAACAGCATCGCTTAAACACACTTAATGATGAAAAAATGCCAGTTATTATGTTTTGCTTAAAACACCTGTGTTAATTAACTGGCTGTGTGGCTTAGTGAGTTGATGCACTGTTCTTCAGGTACAATGGTACTTTGTTTGAAATAGGACACAGGTGTAATTTTTGAATGTGATTACTATATTTTCCAATACATATATTAATATACCGCCATTTAGCATAGCTTAGCAATGCTGTACGTAGCGTAGCATTATGCAAAACTTATTTAAAGAAAAAAATGGAGATAGGACAGTTGTGAAATGGAGTGCAAGCAAGGGACAAACATAGTGAAAAGCAGCTAGGTATGTGTAGGAAGTGTGTAGGAAAGAACCATAGCTATCCATTTCTTCAATGGCAACAATTGTGCACTTTAACAGTTTTTCAACTGAATATAGACCGTCACCCCCAGAGAGAGGAGTGACCACAACATAAGTGCATTGTTAAGCCAATTGGACCAAATTAAGTGTGTCCAGTGGACATGTGTGTAAAATGGAGAGCCATGCACGGGACAATTTTTTTTTTTTGGGGACAGGTGCTCATTTTTTTTTAAGGAGAGAATGGAATGTTGTGGAAGGGACATAGATAGGTATGGGGAAGGTAAGTTGGAGAGGCGAGGAAGCTTTTGCAGACAGACATGACAGCAGGCAGGTTTGGTGTGTGACATGAGGGGCTGAACACCTTGGTTGGGGAGGGTATTGTGGAATCCCAGTCCCATGGACATCCGGCATGCTAACAGTGTGACTTACGTCCTCACCCATGGGACTGTCAGCACTGTACCTTCACTGCTCCTGTGGAGGCAGTGGTCGATGCTGGTGCCTTGAGTGAGACTGACCCACCAGGATGGACAGCATCCTCTCCATCCAGCATAGGTGGACACCAGCAGTTTGGTGCACAAGCTTATGCACCATGCATGGTAGTTGGGCTTGGGTGACAAAAGCACCCTCTACCTCCACTCCCACAGGGGGTCCACCCTCAGCTTGTGGGGCAGAGCTACCCAAATGAAGCAGGTAGTGCAGAAGCAGCAGAGGGGGGGCACCACCAGGCTGTGACCCATATGTGCTGGGTCCCGGTGCCTTAGCCAGGGGAGCCAAGGTAGGTGGATTACCAGGAACCGGCATACCTTGTCATGCTGTGGTAAATGAAATCTAAACATAAGGAAAAATGAACATAACCAAAACAAATGTAATTAATAACATAAGTAAAAACAATAATGAGTAATGTAAATATATTCAAAATAATATAATGAGGAACACGACAATAAATGCAAATGAAAGTTTATTAACAGCAAAGCAATATTAAATTGTACATAACGGCAACATGAGAGGTAATTACAACTAATATGATAATATCAAATGATACATTATAGTAAATAAAAGAAGAGAAGGGCTGGAGTGTCAGAAAAAAGAACATTAGTAACTTCACAGATAATATAACTTCACAAATTACAACTACATACTTCTAGATATTTTATATTTCAATTGTGAGAGCACTGACTGCTTATATTGTAAATATGACATTCCACATACATAGCTCTCAACCTGTTATAATGGGACATTATGGGCCAAGTCATACATAATGGTGGTACAAAGGTACAATAACAGGGAACATTTTTACATAGTGTGCTCATACAATAGTAGCATGGTGTTCTGATAATAGATTTGCCAATAAGTTGCATTTCAAGTAATTTCCTATATCTGCAAATCAAAGGACCAGACATATGAGGCAATATTCATTACATTCTGCAAAAATCGTGACAGTTGAGAGGTATGTTCATATACACTGATTCCATTAGACAGCTGGACATTTTTCAGTTATCTGTGGGAATAGAATCCACAAGCAGTGACTACAAGAATACTGAATATTTTATTTTAAAAAGTAAATTATCAGACCATCTCCTTTAAAACTTTTATTGATTCATGTTGTATCAAATCATGCATTTACACTCATGCATAGCTGTGTAGGGGTTCCATTACCTTCCTCATTTACCCTAGTCATTTACTGACTGCAACCTATAGCATATATCAGACAAAATGAGCAGAACACAAGCTTTACCCTTAATCTGGGTATTGCACTGCATTTATTTATGACATATGTTGACACATTATTTGCTACTTTACATTTATCAGTTGGCTGGTGTCAGATTAGAACCAACAAGCAGTGACTACAGGAATGCTAACCATTTTCTTCTTCTTCTTTCAGCTTTTCCCGGTTAGGGGTCGCCACAGTGGATCATCTGTCCGCTCATGATTGGCAGTGGAGTTTTACAATGTCGAGTTGCCAGCCCGGCGCCCAACCTTCCACAGAAGGCACACACACTCATACCTAGGGCCAATTTTAGAGTGTCCAATCCACCTACTGCATGTCTTTGGGATGTGGGAGGAAACCAGAGCACCCGGAGGAAACCCACGTGACCACAGGGAGGACATGCAGACTCTGCACAGAAGGCACCCCAGCCGAGAATCGAACCGGAGAACCTCTATTTGAAAAAAATTAATTATCAAAGCACCATCTCTTTTTACACTGTATTGATTAATGTTGCTTCAGGTTTGGCATTTTCACACATGGACAGCTGTCTAGGACGTATGTTAACTTATCCATTTACCCTGTTAATTTATTGAGTGCAATCTACAGCATATTTCAGGCAATGAGCAGACCACAACAGTGACTCTTAATCTGATGGTTGGCTACACAGCACTGCATGCTTACTTGCTTTACCATTTCAGATATGCACCGATGCATTAATAAAAATGTATGATGTCCCAGGTATTTCATACCTGACTGTTAAGACTACAAAAGCTGTATTTACTTTATGTTATCACTTTATTGATTTTCTTACATACCACACACTTGCCTCATCCTGGCCAAATACCTTTGTGGGACTGTATATTGTGAACTGTCTCTTCTGCAGCTGTGGTAAGAGAAGGAAATCATTATTAATACCAATTTTGGACAGATTCAGCTTGTATATTTATAAATTACTGGAAAACATACTTGCATATCTGTGGGGTATGTCCATCCCTAGCCTCTGGGATCCAGATGTCCAAGGTTCCCCCTTCCTAGGATACAGGTCATCATAATGGTGATGACACTGCTCATCAGTGCAGGGGATACCAGTAGCACTGGTTAGGTTCCTGGCCGAACTATCCTAGGCCTCAGACTTACACTCTGAGCCCTAGTGGTCACCCTGCAAGAGCCAGGGTTTGTAGCATCATACAAGGAGTCCACTGAAAAGCCTGGACTCCTGCACACCAAAACTTTTGTGCCCTAAAGCACACTCCCTCACCAACACCAGCAGCCATACCCACAGTCAAGGTCAGGCTCCAAGGAATGATGTGAAATTCCTGCCTACTGGCCTTTAGATAGGCTGCATTCTTGCCCTTTCACATCGTACTGTAACTTTCCAAAATATGCCACGTCACTTAGCATCGCTCAAAGTCGCACAAACCAAGTTTAAGCGAAGCTTAGTAACACACAAACTGGAAAAGACCATTAACCATGTTTTAAGCACTGCTTAGCATCAAGCAGCTTTTCTAAATGTAACAATTATTTAATTTAAAGTCCACTGATGTTTCAGTCACTCAACAAAGTTTCACAGCATTATATGTAAAAAGGATTACTGCCCAGGACTCGAACCTGGGATCTACTACATTGTAGGTCATGACTCAACCTATCTAGCCACTGGGATAGTGAAGAGAACTCCTATATCTTCAGATATACTGTGAAGGTGCCTGTAACCATGGCGTAGCTTTGCTGCACAGGTTTGTGCTTTGCTAACACTGCAGAACTACAACAATTGAATACATCCAGTTTCTATTTTTAGCTGTCTAGTGGATGCCTAATGCTTAAGTACGCCTCGCTATGTGTAGCTAAGCAACGTGGCGTATCTCGCAAGCAAACAAATGTAAAAAAATATTAAAATTGAATGCATCTGGTTTCTATTTTTAGATGTCTAGCGGATATCCAATGTGGATATCTAATGCTTAAGTATGCCATGCTACACCTAGCTAAGCAACACACCGCATCGTGCAACAAGCACATGAAAAAAAATTAAAGATTATTAAAATTGAATGCATTAGGTTTCTATTTTTAGATGTCATATATGCATGCAAAGCTAAGCATAGCTAAGAAACACAAAACACTGTGCAAACAAGCACATAAATGTAAAGAAATACAATTTAATGAAATGTCTTGTACACCTTTCGACCAAGGTTAATGGGCTGAAAGGTATGTGACAACACCGTCAGTCTTACAGGGATTGAAAATCTGTGCTGCTGTGACCTCCGTTAGGCACGCACTATAATATGTATGACATGCTGCTAAGGGGGAACTGTGGCCATGTGCACAGATGCATTCCATGTAGGCTCTACACAGAGCCTACACAGCCTTTATTAAATCCTGGTGTGTGTCTATGGCTTCATTCAAAACTGTGAGATAAAATCTTTGTGGCCTAGACCCAGTAATTTAATTTTCTTACTATTTCTTAAAATCAGGTGGATTGAGATTAACCTCTTCTAGTCCAATATCCTCTGTTACAATATATTCATTTAGACAGTTACAATAATGCATGTACATTTCTTTTTTTTTCAGCTGGGAACACTGTTGATACATTTTTAGCACAAGCAACTTTACAAATACATTTTCAACACAAACACCTGTATAAATCAGTTTGATATACAAATGACATATATTTCTTTACAAACTTCCAGCTAGCTGTGCTAACATATGTTAGCCATCCACTGCCCTACTTCGCCTGGCATAGCTGGCAATACTTCACATTGTCACATGTGGTACTAGCTGTTAGAGCAGGATCTAGTTGATCTGTATCACATTTAGAAGATGGTAAGACTTTTATAGCATAGTATGTCAGTGCCACCTGACTGTTGTGCAACTGTAAGATAATCACAATACTTTAATTTGACACAAAAGATAAATAGGAAAGGCCCAAGGATTGAATCTTGGAGTACATCTTTTGTCACCTAAAATTATGAGGAATAGTCCTGTTTTAGTTTTAAGAAATAAGTGTATGGATTCTGTATGGATGTGAGTGTAAAAAGGTTTAGGTAAGCCCAGCACTGTATCCATCTGTATGACTGAGTGTGCAAAAAGGTTTAGGTAACCTGGTCACTGTTTAGTTCCTTCCTGAGATTCTCTACTACCACTATTACTATAATAGGAGTTGCCAAAAATATTTTCTAAAGCTAAGCTAGAGTTTCTAAAGACATTTTGTGATTTCAGTCTGATTTGTCAGCTGCTGGTGGACAGCATATTTTAAGATGTTTGCCACAGAGCTTAGAATGGCTATTAGTCTGTAATTGTTGGGTTCAGCTGATATACTCCCCTTATAGAGGTGTGTGATATCTGCCAACTCTTATGAAGTCACTAAGACTTTCTTGAACACTTCCATTTATGGGATGCTTAGAGGGACAGCAACTGAGAAAGAAGTTGATGTTATCAAATTCTGTAGTAGACATTGACACTGGAGTGTAGACTCTCACATACAGACACAAAAAGCAACCAACAGATTGTCAGTGACTCACCCGCAAAGGACCACACACACAGACCCATGTATGTGGTGGTGCTCACATGTAACTTACCCAAACCTCAAAGGCCTTTCAGGTGCAATCCTCAGAAACTCTGCATGTATACAAACAAGACAATTCCCTTCATAACATACAAAGCCAAGTCTCACCTATCAAGCCTATAAGGCGAAACACTCCACAACCCAATATTCTGGTCATAGTTGATTCCATTGTGAGACGCACTGATGTTCCTCTTACCAGACTGGATAAGAGAAAGGTTACAGTTATTTGCCTGTCAGGGACCAGGATTCACCAGATCACACAAGTACTCAAGTCTCTTATCCCCAAGTACCAGTATGGCTAAGTCAAAGTCCATGTGGGCATGAATGACCTGAGATGTACCTCCTTGGAGTATATGAAGAGTGACATGATTAAGCTCTCAGAAGATGTGTCACAGGCAGGTACGAGCCTAGCATTGAGCAACATCCTACCATCTCCAAGGATTATGCTAGATTACCAGCAGAAAATGATCAACTTTAACAACTGGCTTAGCTTCTGGTGTCATTCCAAAGTGGCCCAATATTTGTCAGCCTGGAAGGACATGGTTGACACGCCACCCTGCTTGACCAGGGATGGTCTTCACCTGTCAACTCTAGGCTCTTGGATATTGCCCAAAACATTATCTACCCCTAGAGTGCCCTTTTAGCTATTGCCAAACAGATAAACCTTCCAACATAACAAAAGCTACTCAGGGCATGCTAAAGGTGTTACTACTTAAAGCTAGGAGCCTCAGCAAGAAACTGCACTCCCTGGAAGCTCTCCTTACCCTGAAGAATGCTGACATCTGTATATTTACTGAAACATGGGTCAAAGCCGTGGAAAGCACTCCTGCAGTGCATGGCTATAATGTCTCTCATTCTGACCACACACTGAACATGAAAGAGCAAAAGGCAGAGGTGTAGCTACATAAAAGATAAACACACATCAAGGCTGGACAAACAATATGACATGCTTGAGTTATTATCTGTTCAATTAACCATGGGAAAACTCAGTTACCTTATTTTTGCTAGCTACAGGTCCCCCGCCATGAGCCATGAAACCCATAGGTCATACCTGAAGTTACTAGAATCACTCACCATCCAGCCCAGTACCATACTCATGGGTGATTTTTAACTACCTCTCCATTAAATGGGAGGTATACACAACCACTAACATGCAGGCCCAAAGATTTATTGACTTTGCAAATTCAAATACCCTGGAGCAGCTTGACTGTACTCCCACTAGGGGAACAAATACCCTAGATCTGGTACTGACAAATATGGGAGAGTGCTGCATCCTATAGGTGTAATGTCCTAACTGGTAAGATCAAATCACAAAGTAGTCTCCCTTGAAATAAAAGTAAAACTGGTCTCACACCTAACTCCAAAAATGCTAAGAACTTCTCTAAGGTAAATTACCTCCTGTTAAAGGACAGCATAGCTAATTTTCAAGCTCCCCCAAATCCAGGAAACCTAGAAAGCTATGCAGAGGTGTGCAGAAAAGCCCTGTATGACCATATAAACTGCTTAGAAATGGCAGTACCAGGTCAAACTGCAAAAAGAGGCCACCCTGGTGGACCCCTGGTATTAATAGGCTGTACAACAAAAAGAAAATCAGGTCGAGAAGTAAGAGGGAATGTACACAACAGAGCAAAAAGCCCCTCATTAGTCTAAACTAGTGAATCCGGGAACTAGTAAAGTCTCTGAAAGCAGACTTTGGGGTAGAAATAGCCTCCAAAGCTAAGGATAACTATAAGGCATTCTTCAGTTATGTCTGCATTCTTAAGGCAAGACCCAACAATGCGTGGAATTAGTTGTAGATGGCATCACCAATACTCAGCCAGAAGATATATCAAATCTGCTTGCCAACAAATCCAGCTCAAATTTCACTTCTCCATCACCCGCAGTTCTTCCCCTCAAAATACCATCCTTTACTCCACCATCAAATATCACCAAAGAACAGGTTACCACTGCGTGAAAACTAAAAACTTGGCTTCAATGGGGCCTGAGATATGAGGTTGCCTCTTAAACAGCTTAAATTGGACTTACCAGGCCCATTAGGGTCTCTGTTTAACCTCAGCCTCTGGACTGGCTTTGTCCTAATAGAGTGGAGGACAACAACAGTCATCCCTCTGCATAAAGGGGGACCATCTAATGGCCTTGAAAATTGTAGAACCATAAGTTTGTCTAGTCTTCTTATATGTAAGGCTATGGAAAGAATAATCATTGACTTTATAAATAATGACATAGAAATCCTCCAAACACTGGACCTAACCCAATTTGGCTTTAAGGACAGCTTTTCCCTACTGAATCTGGTGGATTTCTTTGGAAAAGTCACTAAGGGCATGGATGAGGGTAAAACAGTACATACCACCTATCTCAACTGGGCCAAGGCAGTTGAGACAATTCCCCACTCGGGTATTAGAAATAAACTCATAAAACTGGGCAGAAATCCCTACATCACCAGAAGGATAGCCAACTGGCTCATGGACAAGACATGTGGTTAAAGTGGGTGAATCCAGATCCAGTAAGAGACCAGCTATTAGTGGTGTGCCACAGGGATCAATGATGGGACTACTCTTGTTCAGGATATACTTTTTTGAAGCCAAAGCTGATGTGGGAATGCCTCTGGATGACAAAGTTTGCTGATAACTGAAAGCTGGGGGCAGTCATTGAATCACCCAGTGATATCCTTCAGGAGAGTCTAGATCAGACAAACAATTGGTGCCCAAACCATGACCTAAAACTAAATGGGGAAAATGCATTATCATATCCTTTGGGAAGTCACATACCCCTGCATATTACAGCATCAATAGCACATCCCTAAGAGTAGACTCACAGGTGAGAGATCTAGCTACACAGATAGATGGTAGCCTGAACTGTGACAGCCATGTATCCACAGTGGTGAGGAAGTCATTTTATGTGACACAACTTATTAGTAATGGTATACCATCCAGATCCAAGGAAAGTATAGTCCCACTGTACTCCACACTCATCAGACCAATAATCAAGTACAATGTGCCATTTGGCATGTACTTGACTAGACACTTACAGCAGCTGGAGTGACATCAGAGGTTCCTCACAAAGAAAATACAGGTTGTAAATAACATGAACTATGTGGATAGACTAAAAGCCCTATCCCTTTTCTCTGTCTCTGGCCAACTATTAAGGGGTAACCTATACCTGACCTACAAGGCACTCACAAATCTAGCCCTGGTGGAGCTGCTACGCATCCACAAGTCAAACAGCATGAGGGTCACCCAGACTGGGGATCTAAACTTAGCTAGTGATTCAAACAAAACATGCTGGAAAGAGGAACGTTTCCTATTAATCTTGAGCAGAGCTGTTCCCTGGCCCTCTTCAAATAAAGTTTGGATCAATGGCTGGGGAATTGCAAATTCACACCTGGGGTAATGCCTTTGTTATGGACAGTAGCAATCTGTAAGATACTCAGTGCAGAAGCACAAATCCATGCCATCCTCTTGCTCCTAGGGGATATAAATTGGGTAAAATTTGGTTACATTGGCTACTTAAACCATTAGCCTAATAATCTATCTGTTCCATGGCCTTTCATTTTTATACACCTTTATTAAATTATGGGGCAGAGCAGTGGTGCAGTGGTTAACATTGTTGCCTCACAGCAAGAGGTTCTCTGGTTCAATTTTCAGCTGGGGTGCCTTCTGTGCAGAGTTTTCATGTTCTCCCTGTATTTCTGTGGATTTCTTCTGGGTACTCCAGTCCCCCACCCACATTCTAAAGACATGCATCTAGAGTGTTTCTCCCTGTGCCTCCACTGGAAATATGCTGTGTCCTAGACGGACTTTCCCAGTCAACAAATGTTAAATAAAATAAAGAAATAATCATTTAAGATATAGGCAAATATACACAAATAGAAAAGGCAACAAAACATATTAACAATTTTTCCATTTACATACATTATATATCACATGGTTTTCTATCATCAATCCAATATTACATAAATTGCTCAATTCCTGCCTTCCATTAAACCTCACTCTTCTCTTCACTCTGCAAGGGTCTATATTACATTGGCAAATGCTTAAATGTTTGAATCTCTAAAGGTCGACCTTTAGAGATCAAACATTTAAGTGTTCGAAAATGTAATAAAAAGAAATAAAAAGGTAAACTGAAAGGGTTTTAGCAGGGGGGCACCCCCCCACACACCCCCCCTACTTAAAAATACCAACTCTGAGATCGCACTTCAGTGCACGGCAGAGCGGAAATGGGAAATTTCCCATTCCCTTCACTGTAGTGCGATCTTGGAGTTGGTATATTTAAGTAGCGGGGGTGTGGGGTGCAGGGGGGCTTGCCCCCCCCTGCTTACACCCTTTAGTTTTTTTTTGTTTTTATTTATTTATTTTTTTAATTTTTAAAGATATTCAAACACTTTTTCGATCTCTAAAGGTCGACCTTTAGAGATTCAAACATTTAAGTGTTCATTTATCTAATATAGACCCACTGTGCAAGTACTGTTTTCACAATTTCTATGTAATTTGCTCCTTTCCTTTTCTAAAGATCATTCTTTCAGTTCTTTTATCTCTTTTACAATATTCAATACTTCAAATACGGTTGGTTTAGACTTTGATTTTCATTTTCTAGTAATTGCTTCTTTGTCAGTGAACAGAATTAAACTTAATAAGGCCTTACTATGTCTAGGCAATTCAGATCCCATGTTCCAGCTCAGATTGGGATTCCTTAATTACATCCATTTGCTCACCCAATATTTATGACAGAAAACTCTTTAGGGAATTTTTAAAATCTGGAAACTCATTACACTCCCAAAACATATGTTCCCAGTTACCCGTTTCATCTCCATCACACTTCCAGCATTTGCTATCCACCCAAGTCAAAATTCTTTGAAGTCTGCTTGGGGAATAAAAATAGCTATCCAAACACTTCCAAGCAAAAATCCTAAACATTCTCAACTGTGCATACTTGGGAGCAATATATATTCTCTCATTGTTCCCTTGTAAACTGAGTTTCCCATCTCTCTTCCCAATCTTTTCTAACCTCCACTGTTTTTTATAGTTTTGTACAATATCTTATATAACCTACTTATCCTTAACAGCTTATGTTCTAAATTTAACTAAAAGCTCTGCCAGAGCAGGTCTTCACTTATGATTCCTCTATACCTTTTTCTTTGCTTATATTCTGATCTCAATTCCTAATAGGGAAGGCAGTCTCTAGCCTGCAGTTATTGGCCTCATCCCTCCATTGCCTTTTCCTCTCTAGCTACTTGTTCCCAATGCCTTGGCTCCTTTGCTAGTTTTCTCCAGTAAATTCCAACACCCTCTTGCCTATTTTCTGTACTCCTACTTGCAGTCACCCCTGTAAGCAAAATCTCCTTTCTCCATTCTTGTGTTGGTTAATTCTTAGAATACTTTCTGCTACTTTGCTACGTTATGAACATAATATGTACAGTTGTAATTATTCTCCTTAAGGATCTGCATTCAAAATCCCACTCTCTTTCTTTCTTGAACTTACCCCTAATTCATCATCATCCCTTTCCACTTTGAAATATAACATTCTGCTTGTGTTATATGAGCCTTATCTGTGTAGCTCTAATTTATCCTTTCAAATCAGGTAATCCTAAACCACCTTGTTCTATTGTAAAGATTGACTTCTCACTCATGGCCTTTCATTTTTTTGAGAGAAGCTTTCTCACTGCTGGCCAAAACTGGGATTGAGGCTTGCTTAATTAGCACAGTCCCACTAAATGCTCTAGTAAACATGAATTAATTGCATATCTGAACAATTAAACAGCTGCAGATGTGTGCCCTATTAACAAGATGGTAACTGCATAGCATTTAGCTGCATCTGTACAAATTGGCTGTTCTTGGTTAACAATATACTGCAGTACATTCATCTTCTGTGATGCCCATAGGCTGTGCCCAGAAATGCTGCATTTCAGTGTGACTCAAAAACACTGAGCAATTGCTATGCTGCTCACTTGCAAGGGAGTGGACCACTAAGACTCGCTCTTCTCTTGCATCCTATGCATAATACTATTTATACTACATGATTATTTATGAATCCCACCCCTATGTATGCACAAGGTGTGTCATCTGATGCAAATATCTTTTCAAAGTGCTTTCTGCATAGCAATTTGCCAGTGGCATTTGGGATTGGATGTAGATGAGGTAACATTGTAAGCAAGCTGAATTCTACAGAGGGTTTTAGGAATGAGAGATTTCTTCGTTCCTCTTAAATTGGTTCACTTTGTGTTTTTTTACAGATTTGTTTGCAAGCAGTTCCAATTTGCCATTAATGGCAGAAAGGGGTCTGAGTTTTAACCTGTGAGTGATTAACTCATGATTTTTCACTTTCTATAATAAATTATTTCAGTTTGTCGCACATCTGTGTATTTATTGCCTGATTTAGTTTGAAGACAGCTGATCCAGGGAAGTCTACTTTCAGAGATCTTCTGTTCCAAGTGTCACTTACCGCACACACAGAGAATCCTGTTGGTAGGAATAACTTTACTCTTGATTTGAACTGCAAAGTTGGTGTCAAAATGCTGATAAGAGTTTGCTGTCATTCACATTTTTGTTAAAAGAGGTTAATATGAGTTTGACATTTGCCTTTTCCAAATTTTTTTCTAACCTGTTTGGGAGGGACACTAGCTGAATAAATCTGTGTAATTGCGTATACTTGTGTAGAGAAGAATTGGCATTTTTAGCCAAGTCTGTGTTTATAACTCCTAAACCTATTACTTCCGACTTAAAACTTTTTAGTAGCAAGGCCAGACTATTCTACATAATTAAAGTTGTTTAGAATGAATGTAAACACCATTTTTTAAACATGATTTAAGACTCCCCAGTGAGTTATTAACTTACACCGTGCACTTGTTTTGATGCTACAGACAGTTTTTATGCAGGCACTACTTCAGTCTCTCCTTGGTTAATATTACATTCCACTTACTCTCTTTTATATCCTGTTTTAGACAATCATATTGTAGCCAGAGATGCTGATTTCCCCCCTACTTTTTAAGTCCTTGCAGCTGACCATCAGCTGCCACCAGCTCCTGTCCTCATTCACCGGCTCTACTGGACCTGTCTTGACCACCCTAGGATCAACCTATTCCTCATCTTGGGGCCAGTGAGGAGATTGATGATGCTGGTTGCAGCATCACATTTCTGCCAGGGAGTGTGCTGTAACACCACTGCCCTGCAGCAGCCTTGTGAGCTCTGCTAATGCTGCCTTTGGTTAGTGCACTCTTGTTTCATCACATGTAACATTCTGACCAAGCAGTATATTGCTTGCATCATGGTGTTTAGCAGGCTCTCAGTACTGCTATAGCAGCCAGCCTAGATGGCATCACTTGCTCCAGGATGGGTAAGCTGGTGTTGCCCTCTCACTCCCATCCTATCACACCTGGTCCCTCCAGATTCAATGCCACTGGCTGAACTGGGATTGTCTGGGACACAGTCAGAGCTTTATCCCTGTGGACCACATGACTTGGTCTTGATTTTACCAATTTCGACAAAGTTGTCATATTGACTAGAATGTCAGGCTCATAAATATCCAGAAATGCCTGAGGATTCTCAGTTGTATTGCATGTATTATGAGAGTTTTGATGGGTAATTTTTAATCCTTTACGTTTAGCCCATGGAGCATATCATTTTGGGGAAGCTAGCATACAGTGGGGTATGTAGTACTGACTATCTTTATTGTATTGCTTAGTGGGGTCAAAAAGGATCTTGTACTAGGGCCCCAGATTGTTGTGAATGTGTCCTGCTAAACATGGTCATCATCTGATCCAGGCTTTGTGCAAGTCACAAGCTTGTTTGACTTGTTACTGGATGTATGCAATGAGAATTGGAAGAAGAGAGTGCTCTGACATTTTCAGGAAATATACCATCAGGTTTTCATGCCTAAGTGTGTTAGCTCAGCTGTATTAGAGTTTGTTCCAGTCAAGCAAATTGTGACAAAGTAATGGTCAGGTACTTCACGTACTTCATCTCTGCTCTGAACCACTTAGTTTGAAATTCCGTGGACGAAAGTAGATGAAAATTACTCAGGGGATCGTATGAAATAAATCATAGTAATAAACAGATTGTAGAAGGGTTGGGAGGGTGGCCTAATGGTTAAGGTGTTTGCCTTACAAACACAAGGTCCAGGGTTTAAGTCTCACAAGGGATAATTGGCTAGGATTAAAAAAAAATGACTTGCAAGGGCAGTTAGCCTAGTACTAACCTATGAAACCTAGGTATAATAGAGACCATGTGTATATTCCTAGCTAAAAGGGCAGTTGGCAAGTTTAGGGTAAACAGTTTCGTATCTGTCCCATCAAGATATTTGCTTGCAGGAATATTCTCATCCATCTTTTATTAGTTTTCTGTCAGTGTATGGATGCTTAAAAAACTAGTCTAGTTAGCATTGGCAAGAAATTAGTGGTCTTTCAATTAAAACTTATCACACCTGTTGTGCTGTTCTTTTATGTCTATTTTTATTCACCTTTATTAAATTCCATACCATTCTACAAAACTGTTTTCAATCAATCATTATGATCCCTTTACCAAAAACTATTCTCCAATAAACCTACCAAATCTGCTGGGCATAGTCTATACTCGTGGAATGCTACTAAGGCCTAAAACTTCTTACCTGTATCCATCAGGTCAATATCCTTCCTCCCATCCATTAAAACCATTCTGGATTACTTCCTAGCCAAAATGTGGCTCTGTTCTTGCTCAAACCCAGGATGAACTATATCCCTAAATATGAACAAATGCCTATTCATACTTTAAGCATCCTTGCTTTCTCATCTTCCGTCACTCCTTAGTTCCATCAATTTTTCTCTTAACTGTTTTTCTAAATATGCCATAATGCTGTTTTTCCTGTCTCACTTCATATTGCAATTCCTGTTTGTACTATACTAACATACCTTTCATTTCTTTATAAACTGGCTAAAATTTCTCTAAATATTAAATCATTGTCCTGTAAGTTATATCTATTTTAACCAATGTTTTCACATTATGTCAAATCTGGCGTAATTATACTGTAGATGCTTTTGTATTATTTTTAGGACTGTAAAATTATTGCTCTTAAAATGTTTTTAGGTTCATAGGTAGGTACTAGGCTATTGGCCCTAGGGCTTATATAAGCCTAGCCAAAAAGGTACCCTGGCTTTTGCCACCCAAGAAAATTATTTTCCTGTGCCCCTGTCAAGCAGAGCCACAGAAGTGATCCCCGGGGTGAATTTTCTATTTCCCATCCAATCATAAAGATTTTTCTTGAGTGCTAATGAGGAGCTCTGTTTGACATAGGTAGTCTGTTCCAGAGTATGGGAAGTCTCTCTGGGTCAGGAATCTATCCCGCCAGCATGTTCTGTTAATTGTGGTAACAAGGTTTATGTCCCTAGAGCATGTAGCTTGGAGGGATTAGGATTTCATTAAGTGGAGCATGTCCAACAGCTCTGGGTTTGACATAGCATTGTATGTTAGGCAGAGATTGCCTCTGAGTAGGCGATATGCGACTGAGTAAAGCTGGAGTTTTTTGAGATGGTCTGCATAGGGCATCTGTTTGAGGCCAGTAATCCTCTATGTGAGATATTTCTGCAGCCTTTCCAATTGTTGTAGATGTCTTGTGAAGTACATACCAAAGGGGGCATTGTACTCTATAATGGGTCTAATGAGTGATGAATAGAGGGGAACAATGACCTCTTTTTTTTTTTTTCTGGATGAAAACCCTTTTGTGATGAGGTGTGCCATGTAGGATTTCCTTACCACTATGGTGATGTGATTATCAAAGGAGAGACTACTGTCCACCTGCATCCCAAGGTCTCTTATCACACTTTCAGTGTTAGGTGGACTACCACCTATGTGGTACTTTATGGGTAAAGAGTTTTTACCAAAGGGGATGACAATGCACTTTTTGGCATTGAGCTTGACACCATGGTTTTGACACCAGGTATCTGTCTCAGTGAGGCCCTTTTGTAGGATGTCCACATCATTAGGAGTATTGATTATGGCTCCTAGTTTGTAGTCATCTGTGAACTTAGTTAGCCAAAGACCTTCTGTGTTAGCTTGTACTTCAGAGAAGTAGATACCAAAGAGGACTGGACCCAGGACTGAACCCTGTGGTACTCCACTTGTCACTGGTCTAAAGTCAGATTTGGAGTCTGCTACTTTCACAGTGTGGGTTCTGTCAGCAAGCCAGTTGGCAACCCATCTTGTGACATAGGGATTTATACCTAGTTTAGTGATTTTTATCTATAATTCCAGAGTGGGGGATGGTGTTGAAAGCCTTGGCGAGATCTAGATAGGCTGTGTGAACCAGCTTACCCTCATCTATGGCTTTGGTGACTGCTTCAAAGAAGTTCATCAGGTTTAGGAGACATGATTTGCCTTTTACAAACCCAAACTGTGTGGGGTCCAGAGTTTGGAGATTACCAGTGTCTTTGTTTATGAGTTCCACAATATGTTCCATGGCCTTGCAGACCAGGCTCATCAGGCTAATGGGGCAGTAGTTCCGGGGGTCTGCCATGGCTCCCCCTTTGTGAAGTGTGATAACCGTCGCAGTTCGCCATTCAATGGGTACAAAGCCTGAGGTGAGGCTATGATTGAACATGGTACTTAGGTGGGGTGCCAGTTCATTCTGTAGTTCATGTAGAATGCAACCTGGAATGTTGTCAGGTCCCATGGATGCTGTGTTCTTGGCTTTGGAGAGTGAGGTTTTCAGCTGTGCAGCCGTGATTACAGGAACTTTGCATTCTTCCGGTATAGAGATGGGTCCTTTAGGGGGTGAGAAGGGGGTAAAGTTAGCAGTGAACCTATCTGCCAAGTTGTTGGCAATATCAGTTGCTCCTATATATTTAGTGCCATTGTGCTGTTACTCAGAGCAGATCTGAGTGTTGCCATTGAAATTCTTGACATAGTTATAGAATGCTTTGTGGTTGTCTTTAGAATCGGTGGCGATTTTATTTTCATAACTAGCTTTGGAGGATTTTAGAGGGATCTCAGCTTCTTACTGAGGCTGACCAGGGAGTTCCTCCAATCATGGGATTTTACTTTTTTGCAACAGTTTCTTCTGTTGTAGAGTTTGTTTATGGCAGAAAATCACCAGCTTGGCTTCCTGTTTTTGGAGGATAGCATCTTGGTTCTGTTAGGGATAGCACGATCCATGCACTAGTGTAAGTGCTTATAAAGTGTTGTGTAGGATTCAGCAGTCATACCTCTATTTTCCATCTGTATGGGTGTTGTGAAGTTTGCCACTTCTGTCTTAAGAAGCATGAAGTTGGCTTTGGAGAAATTGTTTACGGTTGTTTCCCTAATGGGGGGGGGGGGGTGAGGGCGGGATGTGGATGTCTAGGGTGATTAGCTTGTGGTCAGATCTGACCAACAAGGAATTGACCTCTGGTGTGGAACACCGGTCGCCCATGTTGGTAATGACCAGGTCTAGGATATTGCTGCTCCTGGTGGGGGTGTGGATAAGTTGATCCAAGGCGTTGGAATTTATGAATTCCAGAAAATGTTGAGAAAAAGAGTTGGTACATGAGTAGTTTTCCCAGTTAAAGGTGGGTTAGTTGAAATCACCCATTATTAGGGTGTTGAGTTGTACCCTAATATTTTCCATTGTATCAACAAGAGGAATGGGAATCCTGGGGCATGGTGGAGGGGTCTGTAGCAAGCTACAATTTGGATTGCGGTCTTGCCCAGAGTTAGTTGCACTTGGATAATCTCAGATGCATTATGCTGAGCAACTAGCTTGGAGGTGTGGACATCCGTAATGAATATGGACACAACTCCACCTTTAGTGTTTCGGTCCGGGTTAGGTGGCCGAAAGGTGTGGTATGAATTATAGCCTGGTAATGCAGGGGTGCTCTCTGGAGCTTTGAACCAGGTCTCTGTCACTGCACAGATGGCGATGTTCTCCATTTTAAGGAGTGCCACAAGTGAGTGCATTTTGAGGTTTAGACTTCTAGCATTGAGTAGCATTACCCTCAGATTTTGCTTGCTTGTACCTGTTACAGTGGTGAATTTGTCATTTGAACCTTGCCTAAAAAAGGCACTATAGGGTTGGCAAGAGCCTTTGCCAGTATCTGGAGTCCCAAGGGTGACAGGTGCAGGCCATCTCTGGCAAAGCATCATGGTCTGTCGATCATGTCATCCCAGGCAGACAGATAATGGATTCCCTTAAAATGACACCAGAGGCTTAGCCAATTATTGAAGTCAACCATTTTGTCCTTGTACTGTGGTATCATTCTGGGTGATGGCAGGATGCTACTCAGGGCTAGAGTCATACCTGCCTGGGCTACAAGATTGGAGAGCTCCACCATGTCTCTTTTCATGTAGACCAGGGAGGTACGTCTCAGGTCATTCATACCAACATGGACAATGACAGAGTCATATTTGTACTTGTTGTGGAGTGACTTGAGTGCATGTTATGTGGTGGATCCTGGCACCTGACAGGCAGCTGACAGTAACTTTCTCCTTGTTTAGCCTGGTGAGTGGAACATCAGTGTGCCTGACTATGGAGTCACCTATGACTAGAGTGTTGGGTACGTTATGCCTTATGGGCTGTAGTTGAGTGGCACACTGAGTTTGTGGGCTATGTGTCATTTGGGTTGTGTTGGGGGTAGAGATTGCTTGCATTTCTGCTTTGGAGGTCTCAGTTGTTTGGGCAGATTTTTATTGAGAGCCTCCGCGAATGTAGGCGTGTGGTTTGTGCTTCTATGTGTGTGTTTTGGTGGTGTAGGTTTTGAGGGACTATGTGATGAGTGTGGTGAGGTGCAAGTGTTTACCTTCTCCTCTTGACTGTCTAGTCCAGTCTTTGGTGAAGAGAGCTTTGCTTCCAGTTTGGCTATATAAGTGCATCTCTCACAGGTTGTAGTATTGGTTGGTTGGAGAGGGTTGTCTGTGTACATGAGGCCATTGCTGCATTGCCCCAAGATGCCCAGATTCATCAGGTAGACAGGAGAAAACACCGGGAGCTGACCTTTAGACATGCCTGGATAGGTGCTTATTTATTAAGTACTAAAAACGGTTTTCCTCTACACAAGTCAGGAAAGTTGAGTGCTGTAGTAATTTGTAGCTTATGTAGTGCTTACGAGTTCTGAACAAGTGCTAAGCTCAAAGAAACCGATTTGAGTGCTAAAACTAAAAAGCTGGCTAGTTGTAAGGGAAAATTTGAAGAGCAGACTTTATGGTGCCGGGAATAGTTTAACCCTAGTTAAGTGGGGAGGGGGGGCTCAGGAGGTTACAAACAGTCCTGGATGCAGCTAATCTGTATCTGGCTAGACTTGTTACAGGAAAGGGGGGAAACAAGCTTAGAATTTTTTTTTCAGTAAAGTGGAAATGAAGAAAGCTGGAACAGAAGTTAATTCAAGGTTAAGAATCTGAGTGGGTTGGACTTCACAAATGTTCTCTCTGTATTAGATTAAATGAACTAATGACACTACACTGGGAGGAGTGTCCCAGATCAAATAAACAGTATGGGTGGGCAACTGCAAAGCCACCAAATATAAGAACACCACAACAATAGGGAGGGGGAGGTGAGAAACTAAAACTATTACAGCTACTAGCTGTAGCCACTAAATGAAAGTTTTAAACAGATCAAGGGGCAAGCAGACTCTAGAGAATGCTTTTAACTGCAAACAGACTAGACTAGAACACAGAAACCTCAAAAAAAAATCAAAAATGCACAGGACAGCATGGATAGAGCCCTCACAAACAGAAAATACAACTCTCAGTATGAAAAAGCAGTTTACAGTTAAGCAATTCAGTGAACATGCAATTAGAGTAATGAAACCATATCTAGTAATGAAAAATACAGTTAAAACAGTATAAAACATTGGAGCTTTTCTCCTCGGGTCTCTGCTGAAATTGGGCAACTACCCAGATGGACTTTCCAGGCTATCAAATGCCAATAAGTAAATACATAAATCAGTTAAATTTAAGGAAGCAGGCTGCACAAGTAAAGATTCAACACTTAGCGTCAGTAAAGATTACACTGAGCTTTTGGTGCTTTGGAGGCAGGCGCAGTTCAGCATTCAGTCTTTTATTGTAAAAGTTTTAGCTCTACATTGAGTATTTTTTTCTTCCTTGCATTCTTGATGGTAGATTATTTAGCTGAATTTACTGACTGCTCTGTTTTAACTTGATGGTACAGATAAGTGTAAGGCAGGGGAGAAAAAAAGGAGGACTGGTGAACGGATATACCTTGAGTGAAAATGCATATGCAAATATATGATTGGAACATAATGGGAAAAAAATATGTGGCTGCAGGGCATTGCAACCTCATTTATCAGTTTGTCTTTACTGAAAGCAGGAAACTGATATCAAGACATCCAACATACTGTGACTGCAAGATAAGGACAATCTGGCATTGTTAATAGCCAACAGCTGTGCAACCATGCTAATAGCAAGAAGTGGATACCAGCAGCACTGTAGTTTATCTCCTTTACAGTTTTTTTTCTGGTATGAGGAAGTCATCACAAGCATTATCATTTAATTTATTCACCTTAACAGAACTGCATACAAGCGAAAGAGGCTAACTAGATTTGCTAGCATGCAGAACACATGACTCCATGTCAGTAATAATTACATTAAAAGCATGGACTTGTTGGCACTGATTCTGACTGAGTAAAGAGCCAGGCTGCCTTACACTCGTAATTGTCAGATGAGAAAGTATAGGTTATAAATCTTAGCAGCTATTTAAGTGACCACACAAAATGAGTTGCTTGGTAAATTTGAATCACTTGATTAAAGTGTGATACTATATTTCCTAGGAACTGACAGAAGTAGAAATGAACAAGCAGGCACCACATAACATGGAAATCAAAATGCCTATACATGGAGACAGGATCGTAGGAGATAATGCAGTTGAGACACAAGACAATTTACACATTGCCAGTACCCATCATAGTATTGTAGCACCCTTCCCAAGAAGGGCAAATCAGGTCAGTCCTGGAGTAAATGTAGGGGTACCCATCTATATTCATTCAGTCATCTAGGTTTAGTTTGAATAATGCTAGGTTGTCACATTGTATAACCTGCTGGTAACATTTATTCCAGAGTGGGTAGATAGGCATTGGGTAATAAATTTATTTCTCCATGATGTTTATGTGTTGGTGGGAATTTAAATCCCTAGTTCTGATATTAACTATTTGGATTGTGAAGATAGAGGAAATTGAGGAGGATGGAGTCCAAAATGGCATGAAATGCAAGGCATAGACCCCATGCAAGTCTATAAGAAACTAAGTAAAGGGATAGTGCTTCAAGCCTTTCCTAGTAGTGCAGGTATTTTAGGCCAACAATCGTTATGTTTAGGAATACCTGAGACCCTTCCAGTTGCTTAACATGTCTAAAAAAATACATGCCAAAGGGGGTGTTGTCCTCAATAATTGGTCTAATTTGAGGTTGCATAAAGAAGGATGATAAACTTCTTTTCATCTGGTTGATATGCTTTTAGACACTAATCCCAAACAGGGATTTTCTTACTACATAAAACAAAAAAATGTAATTGTGCAATATCTCAAAGTCCTAAAGTAATGGTTAAAATACTTTATTAGAACTAGCTCCTCGTATTAAACAAATCTTCAAAGGTTCTTTGAAGATTTCTTCAGCTCAAGCCATTGGTTCTAATACAGTTTTTTACTGTCACTTTGTGTTTTTTTATGGATTTTTTTACTACTAAATAAACAAAGTGGAAAAAGTGCCAAAAGTAAACTGATAACCAAAAATAAGGCACTGGAAGGGTCACCAGAATAAAATCCACTGTTTTATTGATAGCACACGATATTAAAAAATGTAAAGCACATCCATAACACATTAACTGCATCACCGCGTTTTCATCACAAAAACTTCTTCAGATGAGCATACCAACTTCTGAAACCCCTTTATATACAGAAACATCCCCAATTAATTAATTAATTAACAAACTGTTATACTTTTAAAAACACAGTGCAAAAAACTACATACACAAACAATGAAACACAGTAAGTACAGAAGTGCATAGAAAATCATTTGTTGGTCAAGCAGCAATCTTGTAAGAAACCTACATTATTTACAGTTTGTAAAAACTTGTAAACAAAAATAAATGTTTAAAAATATAAAACCCTTGTAAAACCACATATAAAACACTGTTGTGTAGGTCATACAAAATATTAAACAGCACCATCTGCTGGACAGTCACATAATTTAAAATTTAGCTGACCTAATCTTTAAGACTGGCATCAATGAAACCATCTCATTCAAACCAGGATACCTAGTAGATTCAAAAACTAATTGCCAGTACAGTTCCCTGTATTCTAGGCATGTGATTTTTTTACTACCCCTGCTATATGGTGATTGAAGGAGAGGGGGATCATCAGCCCATGCTCCATATCCTTGTCTGTAGTGTAGATTGAAAGATTATGTTGCTTCCCAAATGTGACACTACACTCTTTTGCATTTAATTGTAGCCCTTTTTCTGCCCACCACTTCTTTATGTGGAATAATTCCATGCTGTAATGAATGAGTATTACAGGGAGATTTGACAATAATGCCCAGTTTGCAAACTTGTACTGAAGCCTGGGACACATCACAAGTTACCTTCATGCTTTCTGAGGAGGCACCTTCCATCTTAACTTGTAGGTTCTGTCTTTCAGTTACTTTGCAGTCCACTTCACCATATGTGGATGTATGGGTATAGTGTCAAATGCTTTGGCCAGATCCATATAATAACCACTCTCAACAGCTTGTTAACCTTCATGAAAAGGTTAACTAAACTGGCTATGCAGGATCTATCCACCTATGACAAAGCCAGGCTGATGTGGGCCTAGCTTGATAAGGTTTTTGATATCATAGTTTACAAGGTCAGATAAGCATACACTTTTTGTAGTTTATAAACTGTTCTTCTTCTTTCTTAACAAAATTTTTTGCAACTTGCAGTGGTGCAGAGATATCCAGTCCGGGATCGTGAGCCTCGTAAGAGCTTTATTTCAGTAACTCTGTGGCCCTGGAATGCTGCAATTTAGACAGTTACTTTGATGGAGGAAACAGATTTTTTTTACAAAACAATTCACAAGGAGAGCGGATAAGAAGAGGATTGCTCTTACAAGATCATGAGTATGTTTAGAATTATTTGCAGTGTTGCAACATGGCTGTAAATTTCAAAGATGCGATATTGTAACATGACCTGATACTATTCAGATATGTACTAGGGCCTGCATTCTGAGAAAAAGATTATAATAAACTGGAGAAGCTGCATTACCAGCAGCAATCCCCCTTCACAGTAGCAAGTTGGTCTCTTTATGAACAGTTACATAGATAACATGACAAGAACAGTCAAGTGGCCAAAACTATTCATGTTTATGCACATAGTATTCCAAAGGGGCAACACAGACACTGTGAGCAGGCTACAGATTACCAGCACAGCAAAGTGCCATTTCAGCTCATTATATAAAAAGGCAGATAGTAAAGGCAGAAAAGCAGAAATAAGAAGCAGAGGAACATGCATAATAACCTTAAGGAAAGGTAAGTTGGGAGAAGGAATTGCCTATTTTTGTGGAATTAGGTGTTCATTTTGTATTTTATAGGAGGAGTAAATAGTGAAGGTAACAAGGACCATGTGTGGGAAGGAATGAGGGATTAGGGAAGGTAGCAAAGGCAGATAGACATTGACAAGTGTTTTATGAATACAAAAGGCATGGATGAAAGTGGAGGGATGCAGACATACTGGGCCAGGGATGGTGGATTGGGCAAGGTACAGAGGGCCCATCTGACTATCCCAAAGGACAGCCCACCCAGGTGCCAGTCATCTGTGTGGTTGAAATTATGGGTAGGCTCTGTTCCTGATGGCCTGCTGGCCACATGACTCTACCAGCCACAGCAGACGACAGTCCATGGTCTCAGTGTAGGACTACAATTGCTGACACAGCTTAGATGTAACCACACACTGCTCCTGACACTAGGTTACCAAGGGGAACTTCTCTGGGCTACTCTAATAAGAAAAGCCTCAAATCCTGTCCTGAGAGATGGCTATGGAAGTCATCAGGTTACCTTCAGCAGGGCAGTCTTTACCCTCCTTGAGAAGCAGGCCTGGTAACCATTGGTTACCAAGCACTAGGCACATCAGCTGGGGCAGATAGAGGTGCTCACTACCACTCCACCATTTGCATCACAACTGGACCTGTAGAAAGATGCAAAATAAAAACAGAGTAAATACAAGACATTAGTACACATGTATGTTATAAACAGATTTGCAATTGCACAGACATGGACTTAGTATATGTACCCCACTGACAGGATAATTTTCACCTTAAATTGCTTTAATGTCAACATGAAATAGTTCTGGAAGATTCCAGTGGATCTATATCATCATCTACAGTTTTTTTGTTATGATCCAGCCAAAAAGCATTGTATTAAGTTTTATAGCCTGTTCTAAGCAAAGTTAGCTGAATAAGGAAATTATAACTAAACCTTGCCACCTAACCAAGAAGCCCTATAATAGATTTAGGAAAATCCTGTAATTAAGAAATCCAAACATAGATGCTTTCAGAAGGTCTATTCCACCCAAAGTGCCTAACTGTAACCATTTAAAATTTGAGATTCATTAATGTGTGCCTCTAGAATGCCAAGACTGAATGACCAAACATGTGACTTACATATATTAAAACAAAGATTGCTTTTCCAATATTCCCTTTTTTCTGAGGTATGGCAATCTGAGTTAGTATACATACATTTTGGAGGATGGGGGTTTTGCCCCCCTACAAAAAAAAAAAAAAACTTTAAAGGAATAAAGTAATGCTCAACATTTGTTATCCTCCCATTTTCAGTCTCTTTCCCCTACCATTTTTGGGATCTTTATTACAAGTCTCAGTATTTTGAATGGGAGCTATGCCTAAGTTTTTATTTGAATCCTTGAAGGGTACTGTTGTTTGAAATAGTCTAAGGGGAAGAGAATTACAGTTTTAATTGAGACACAGAAATAATGGAGATTTGGAGAGAACAAGAGGTGGAATGATTTGTCTTCTGTGATTACTAAGGTTATTATATGAACCTCTGCAAAAGTTTTCATTGAGACTATTGTCACTGTGCAATTGCATGTGGCTATTACATCAGTCCTTTTCCCTTGCATAGGAACTCCGCCACAAGACACACCTCTGCAAATGTTTTCATTGAGATTGTCATTGTACAATAGTCTGTGAACACTGCATCGATCCCTGACCTTGAACTTGCAGAAACTCTGCCATAAGGTCCACCTCTGCAAAAGATTTCATGGAGACGATTGTCACTGTGCAATAGCTTGTGGACATTGCATCAGTCCCTTTCCCTTACATAGTAGGAACTCCGCCAAAAGGTACCTCTGCAAATGTTTTCATTGAGATTATTGACACTGTGCTGTGTAAGCAAGTTTACATGAACAGCCTTACTGTTTAACTTTGCTAGTCAAATGCATGCCTGCCCTGTGCTGGAAAGTGGTTGCGATAGTCCCTCCAAAGGATTAGTTCTTGCATTCTAAGGACTACTTACCAAATTGGCCACTGTCCCATCACTTGACCATTACATGCACTGTGTAAGCCATTTGCATAATATCCCTAGCTTGCTGCTGTCTGCATTCAGTAAATGAAAGAAAACCTGTTGTTTGTGCCTCTTTGCTAATTGTTGAGCACCAGCGATAAACTAATTGCTATCTGTAATAAATGCTCTAAGGGGGGGAAACCTGCCACACTCAGCCTCGCTATGCTCAGCTTTGCTCCTGTTAATATTTCTCTCCTCTTCCTTTACAATATCTCTCAGCCGTCCCATTATCTCTTTATACTGCTTTTACCCCTCTACCTTCAATGTACATGATTTTTAATCATCCATACATACTCAAATCAGTGCTTTTTCCTTACTACCTTTCCTTACCATACCTATTTTACACTGTTGAGACTCCTCACCATATATTCACCCTCACTCATATCAATATTTCCCTATACCTACCTATCGGTCCTACCTGTCACTTTACAGTACTTTACTCTGTCCATTAATCTCTACTACGTATAGCTGCATCTCTCCACACTCCTTCCATCACATACCACCAACTATCCATAAATCCTTCTAAATCCCAAATATACTACTACATCATCTTATATCACTAGCATTTCTCACTGTACTCATACTGTCAACCAGCTATCGCAAGTCTCACTCCCAGTATTAGTTACCTACACCCACCACAGAATACTTAAACCAGATGACCACAACACATTTCTCTAATCTCTCCTCCCGCCTATTTGACATTAATTACATTAGCATTCTGAAATACAAGTAAACAGCACGTGCTGCCCCGCTATCCAAAGTTGTTAATCTCAACTCCATGTATAAGTGGCTCTTCAATAGCCACATTGCTAACTGGACAATAATACCGGGAGAGGATATACATCCCAAGCTCAGACTCACTCACCTAACCACAGACCTCCACCAAACGAGCCTCCAGAGATCCCAAAACAGCAACAGGCTACCTTTCCAACCACCTAGGACATAAAATACTACACAGTAACCTAAGAAATCTCTCTAAAAAATCACAGAAATGCATACCTCTGTAGCCTGCTACTCCCCTGATCTCTTCATAGCCACAGAAACCTGGTTAAAGCCAATTGCCAAAGACAGAGAAATACTACCACTGAGTCATAATATCCTCGCAGTAGGACATAAAATACTACATGGTAACTTAAGAAATCTCTAACAAAATCACAGAAAGCCATACCTCTGTAGCCTACTACTCCCCTGATCTATTCATAGCCATAGAAACCTGATTAAAGCCAATTACCAAAGATACAGAAATACTACCACCAGGATATAATGCATACAGCAGATAGGACCAAAAAAAATAGGTAGAGCTGTTTTCTACAGAAATGTTTTAGATCTCTCCACTTACCATGATATTATAGTCACTTTCAACAATGCTGCACTTCTCATCTCAGTCCTGAAACTGAATACGCACAAATCTCTAGCCTTCTTAGGTTTATACATACCTGATAACAGCATTTACATCCTGGAAGAGATCCTGTCTTGGATATCAGTCAATATAAGACTGGAAATCATCTTGTTAGGAGACCTTAGCACAGAAAAAACATAGCCCTAGAAAATCCAACAAATTAAATTCAGCTATACAGCTTCACTCAGTTGATCAAGATTTCACCCAGAATTAACAAGGCCATCCCCAAAGAATCCATCCTAGACTGGATTCTAACATTCACTCCAAACAATGTAGCCACAAGTGGCAACATATCCAGTAACCTAAGTGACCACCAGCTAAGCTACATGAGCAGACACCCCAAAAAACACCACAAGGTTCATCACTATAATAGTCAGAAACCTCAGTAACTTCAATAAAAACACTTTTTCTTCTCGCCTGCTCTAGATCATCTGGGATTCTCTTAAAAATCTTCCCCTTGGTGAAGCAGTTGATATATTTAATACGATATTTCTAAATATCCTGGCAGACAAAGCACCATTAAAAATCAAAAGAGCTAAAAACAAACCAGGGCCTTGGTTAACTAAGAAACACAGCAACCTAGTGTTAAAGCCTAGAACTCAAGGCTACAAACCAAGTCACAATCATCTCTGCAGCAAAATAAGCAGGAACCAAAGTAAGCAATGCATAAAGAATAAAAGGTTTACTATAGCAACACCATGAATTCATCATCAAACAATTGAAAAAAACTAATGGAAATCCATAAATACATTGCTTAATCCTGGATAATCAACCCAACTAATAACTTCCAAAGAATTGCTTCACAGTTTAATGTGCATTTTATAAATACAGTAGCCTACCTTCTACAAAACAAAATGACTACAAGTCCAGCCATCCCACCCTAATCATTGAAGCCACAACAGCTCTTTGTACTTACTCCACTGTTACCATCTACAATTAAAAAATGCCACCTCTCCCTTATGATGGCAACCAATATTCCTGACCAACTTCCATCTGAATACATCAAACTCTCTGCAGATAGCCTTGTGTAACCTGTCTTGAGTCTTATAAACTGCACTATCTAAGAAAAATATGAACCCCTTATGGAAAATATCCTGTGTAATACCCCTTCATAAAGGGAGCTCATCAACTAAGCTCACAAACTACAGAACAATCACCATTTTCTCACCATTATCTAAAATCTTAGAAAGATGTAGACACTCTCAACTTATTACAGATATTACTTCCCATAACCTCTTCATTTCCTCACAGCATTGCTTCAGCCCCAATCACAGTACAAGCACTGTCCTAAGATCATAGGAAGTTACTAGGCCATTGGCCCTGAGGCCCTTACAAGCCTAGCCAAGAATTTAGCCCATGTTCCAACAAGTCAGCACCCTATGCCACTGTCCAGCAGGGACAATAGTTGGAATCCCAGGGGTGTATTTTCTGTTCCCCATCCAGTTATCCAGGTTGGGCTTAAAAAGGGTTAATGAGGTACTCCGCTTTATGTGGAGAGGGAGTCTAGTCCGCAAAAGGAGGAGTCTCTGGGACAGAAATCTGTCTCGCCAACAAGTCCTATTGATGTCACAGACCAGGTTAAGGTTGTGCATGTGAGTTACTCGAGTGGAACTTGACTTGCGGATATCCAGCAGTCCTATCAGGGCAGGGTCTGAGATTGCTTTGTATGCCAGACAGAGGTCACCTCTGAGGAGTCTGTAGGAGACTGAGTAGAGGGACAGGGCTTTTACCCTATCTGTGTATGGTAGATGTTTGAGGCCCTGGATTCTCCGGGTGAGGAATCTCTGTGGTTTCTCCAGCTGCTCCATGTGCTTTGTGAGGTACATGCTGAAAGAGGCATTGTATTCAATTGGTCTTATAAGGGAAGAATACAAGGATGTTATGACCACCTTGTCCCTGGATGAGATACCCTTACTAATGAGGTGGGCCATGTAGAAAGCTTTCCATACAATGGAGGCAATATGGTGGTCAAACATCAGTTTGCTATCAACCTGGGTTCCCAAGTCACTCACAACTGTGCGCTTAGTGCCTTATTATCAATGTGATAATTTGTGGGAATGTCATTCTCTCCACAAGGGATGATGATGCATTTTTTGGCATTCAGTTTAAGGCCATATTTCTGGCACCAGTCATTTAGATGAGACCCTCTTGGAGGATGTCCACATCACTAGGGGAATTGATGGCAGCACCCAGCTTGCAGTCATCTGAAACTTGGTCAACCATAACCCACTAGATTTGGCCTAGAGGCCGCAAGACCGATCCCTGTGGTACACCGCTTGTTACTGGTCAACTACTTGAGGTGGCTTCCACTATTTTGACTAAGTGGGTTCTATCAGTGAGACAATTTGTTACCCATCTGGTAACATATGGATTGATGCCTAGTTGAGAGAGTTTATCTATTATACCTGAGTGGGGAATAATATCAGAGGCCTTGGCCAGGTCAAGGTAGGTGGTGTGTACCTTCTTCCCCTCATCTATTGCCTTGGGTGACTATCTCAAAGAAGTCTACCAAATTTAACAGGCATGACCCTCCCTTGACAAAACCAAACCGTGTGGGATCAAGTGTCTGGAGGTTGCCAATGTTCTTATTTGAGAATGTTAACTTGTTTTTTGGTATGATTACATAGTTATCAATATGATTTAAAGGAGGTTTGTTTTTTGATTTCTTGATATTGATACCAGCCTCTGTCTCACTGGTTAAGGAGTTGCTTAGTGTCCTTAGTTAGTCATGGTAGCCTGTCTGACTTTGCATGGATCTTCCTAATGGGTGCTTGATGTTCAGTATTTCTAGGAAAGTATTATTGAAATATTGGACTGCCAAATCAATGTGCAGTTGTTTAAGAGGGATCCAGTCACATGATAGCAGCAGGAAGTTGAAAATGTTTAGGGAAAAATGTTTTTTATTCCTAACTTGTTTAACTATGAAATTTCTTGACAGCATATCTGCTGTACAAGTAGGAAAGTGGGATGATGGTCACCAAGACTGTCAGGCAGCCAGCCAGTACAGTGACAAAGAGAGGGCCTGTTTGTAACGGTCCAGTCAAGGACCGATTCTTTGTTGCTATGTTTGTCAGTTCTGGTTGGGGTGATTATTAACCTCTCCAGTTTCTCTCAATTAATAAAGTTGATATGTTTTATGAGTAGCAGGTGGTCCAATCTAAATTAAAGTCTCCCATCATGATTGTTTCCTGATTAAAAGTGGAGGCAGACCAACAGAGTAGATTTTTGATAGAGGAGGGATTGTTAACTGGGGGGATGTAGGTGGCAATAGTTATGATGTGTTTTTTGGGGTTAAGCTGAAGGCATGTGATTAATATTTCTGAGTTTGAGAGGTCTGGGGGTTCATCTGTAAGACATTCCAGTTTGTGTGTGTCCTTATATACTATAGCTATGCTGCCACCATGCTTATGTGCTCTGTCATAAGTTATAACCCTGGGTTAGTATTACAGTATATTTTATGTGTAGTTTGTGCCATGTTTCTGTTATAACAACAATGTCTGGAGTGTATAGTTCAAGAGTTGAGTGAAATTCATTAACCTTATTTAGGATGCTTCTTAGATTCATGTTTAGGATTAATAGATCAGAGGTATTCTGAGTTAGGTTAATAGTGTTATGTGATACAATGTTTCCCAATGGCTGGCCAGTTTGGGGTTGAGGGCCTCAGCTTGAATGCATGTCCCCACATAGTTTAATGTAATTTACTTTAATTATAGATAACTGTGAGATTTTAATAGCCTAGCAAATTTAGATAGTGGGTAGTGTTTTGCATGTGAATCAATGTATCTGAGTGGGAAAAATTATATGGAGGAGCTATTAGGTATGGTGACAAGATTATGGTTGAGAAATTCAGTTTATTATTGTAGTGTGTGGGTTAGCTGGTGAGTAGATGTTTGTGATGTGTACCTTGTGATAGGTAAATTTATAAATTGATACGTTATGATGAATAGACAAAGTAGTGTTATGTGTAGAAGTAACAATTTTTGAGGGAATATGTGTGTAGTGTGGTATGGTGAAATGGAAGGTTTTATTTTTGTTGGTGGTTACCTCTATTAAAAGAAAAAAAAGTATAGCAAAAGTATTTGTGGAAAGTAGTAGCAGGGAAGATATTGATTGGATAAGATAAAAAATTGCAGAGATGTATATTGATTGGCTGGAGTAGAAAATGATTTTGATAGGAAGAGCTAGATTAAGGGGCATGTTTAGTGACTAATTATAAATATAAGGGTAGTGGGGGTGGGTGAGAAATGGGGGTAGGGGTGAGTAGTGAGGCCGAGCTTACTGAGGGTGAATGGAACAGGTTACAGCCAGGCCAGAAAAGGATCTACAAAAAAATCTGTAAGCCATTTCCTTTCTGGAAATGTTACTGCACCTGATTTAATTAAACTTAAAATTGTAGCACCACCATTCTGATCAATTTTTCTGATTAATTTTCTAGTTTGATTCAAGGTGTGAGTGAATGGAGGAGAGTCCCGTTGCTGGCATAAAACTATGTATTCAGGCTGCGTGTTTAGTTCTTTCAACTCTCCTGATAGCAAACATGAGTTATGGCTTTTTAAAGAAATGACCTACTACTGCTGTTGAACAGTGTTTAGTCTGAGAGCATCCCTTGGTATATACTTTGTGTTCTATTTTGTACAGGTATACTTACTTTAAAGGGGGGTGCTAGATCTAAGGGGAGGGTGGATGACAACTTGGATATGCAGGTGTGAACACCACTGTGAAGTACTGGACAGAAAGCCAGCTGATAAAGATCAGACAGTAAATAATTTGATATATATAAACAACAAAGACTATCAGTGAGTCCCAGCTCTACCTTCCAATAAAATTTATTTCGTTGAACAGTTCCTCTGTAAAGGCTGTTGGCCGAGGCGCTAGAGAAGGAACTGTTCAACGAAATAAATTTTATTGGAAGGTAGAGCTGTGACTCACTGATAGTCTTTGTTGTTTATATATATACATCTTGCTTGCTGTTGTTTTAATATAGTAAATAATTTGAGTCCACTACTTTATGTACTCTGTACTGCTGCCTCAGTTAGTTAACTGAAAGTAAGTACAGTCCGAGATAATCAGTTCCTTCTCTAGGCAGTGTTTATTTGACTGGGAATAGTTTTGCCTTCCAGTGTTGCAGGGGATGTTTTGAGTGCAGTTAAAAATGAAAAGTTTACTTGGAAAAATACAAAGAAAAAGTGAGTAGGTAAAGTGGTAAGTGGACAGAATGTACTGCATATTGTAGAAAGAGAGCATAAATCTTTGATGAGTAGTCTGGGTAACAATACTCAGTTCAATAATAACTAGTTTGGTAAATTATGTTTTAAACAAACAGATAATTAGTACAAATCCTGGAACACAGTAGTTAATAACATTCTCTACCTGGACTATTTTTACTATTGATAGCATTGAGTAGAAAGGCTGGAGTGTACCATGCCTACAAGCAAGAAGTGGTTTTAGGGTGCTTAAGCTCAACCAAGTGTTAACTTCTATCTTTAACTAACTAGATAACTCTGCCATTCCAAGCATGCTGCACAGAAAGAATAGAAACTGTCTAGTACTAGCTGCTCAGAGCCTGTTGAAAAGAATACTTATTCTATATACGTATTTTCTCAGTTGTGTTAACTGTAAAACATGTGATTAAAGTATGGCAAAAAATATGAAACAGCATTGGAGTCCACAGGAAGCATAGTAAAAACATCAAAATAGCAATCCTAGGTTTACTCCAATGACATCAGAGTGAGCCGATGTATAGCAGAGGCTTTAAGAAACTGCATTACACAGAAAATATGCAAAAAAAAAAAAAAAAAAAAACACCTTTTAAAAAGCCATCAGAATGTTGTCGATTACATGCTAGGCATGCACACAAACACAGAGGGGACCCAATATTCAGGTGGCTGGGACTGACTTTGTGGATCCCTACTTGAGCACCAATAATTATAGATTCCCAATTGGGGGGGGGGGTCAGGTTTTGTGCTACTTGGGTTAATTGGTCCCAGTATACCCAATAGTGAGAAGAGAAATGAAAAAAAGGTGTTAAAGGTAGGCTGCCCAGAGCCATGGCAGAAGAGGATCTGCAAAAACCAATCTGTAAGCAGTTTCTAATTTGGAAAATGTTCTGTATCTGATTTAATTAAACTTAAAACACCACTGTTCCAATCAATTTTTCTGATTAATTGCCTAGTTAGATTCAGGGGTGCGAGTGAGTGAACAAGAGTCCTATTACTGGCAAAAGCTACGTATTAGAGCTGTGTGCTTAATTTTTTCAACCCTCCTGATTGCAAACACAAGTGTTTAGCCCAAGAGCATCCCTTGGTATTTCCTTCATGTTCTTTGTACAGGTATACTTACTTTGGTGGAGGAGCTAGATCTAAGGGGAGGATGGATGACCACTTGGCTCCATGGATGTGCACACCACTGCAAAGTACTGGACAGAAAGCTAGCTGATAAAGATAACAGACAGTAAATAATTCAAGTCCACTACTTTACATACTCTGGCTATACCTACTTCCAGTTAGCTAAACAAGGCAGCAGTACAGAGGGTCTATATCAGAACATCGAAGTATTAAAACTGACATTGAACACTATTCAGCGAATGCTAAGAATAGCGAAGCTGCAGAACAGCAAATTCTTTCCTTGGGAAAGAATTTGGTTGGCCGTTTCTGTGGCTTCACTATTCTTAGCACTGTGGTGGAAAGTTACAAGTTGGGTTCAGGTAAGTGTGCGATTGTTTGTACGTTAGGGTTAGGGGTGGGTTAAGTGAGTTAGGGTTAGGGCGTGGGTTAGGTGAGTGTGCGATTGTGACAGACCTTAGGGTTATGGTTTGGGTTAAGGTAAGTGGGTAGATATTAGTGTATGTTTAGTTTAGTGTAGCATTACATGTAGGAATTTAAGTGTATGTGTGTGGTTGCTGTTTGTTTGATGTGCTTGTGTTGTGTATATGTGTTTGAGCAGCAAATTTTTTCCATGGGAAAAAATTTGCCATTCTGAATGTTCGATATTTTCATGTTTAGATGTTTTGGGGCCGATGAAATAGCATTCGCTATTTTCATCTTTCAATAACGTGATATAAACACTAGCCAGAGATCATCAGTTCCTTCTATAGGCAGTGTTTATTTGATTGGGAAATAGTTTTGCTTTCCATTGTTGCAGGGGGTCTTTTGAGTGCAGTTAAAAATTAATATTTTACTGGGAAAAAAGACAAAGGAAAAGGGAGTAGGCAAAGTGGTAAGTGTACAGAATGTACTGCATATTGTAGAAATAGAGCATACATTTTTGATGAGTAGCCAGGGTAACAATACTTAGTTCAATAACAATGACTAGTTTGGTTAATTATGCTTTAAACAAAGATAATACAAATCCTGGAACACAGTAGTTAATGACATTCTCTGCCTGGACTATTTTTACTATTTATATCATCAAGTTGAAAGGCTGCAGTGTACCATGCTTACGAGCAAGAAGTGGTATTAAGGTGCTTAAGCTCAACCAGTTTGTTAACAGCTTCTGCCTTTCACTAGATAACTTGCGATTCCAAGCATGCTGCACAGAAAGAACAGACTTTATAAAACAAGTTTGTTCGCTATACTAGTTGCTTAGAGCCCATTGTAAAGAATATTCATTCTATATACTTATTTTCTCATTTATGTTAACTGTAATACACATAATATGATTAAACCATGGCAAAAAATATGAAACAGTATCAAAGTTCACAGGAAATACAGTAAAAATATCAAAAGCAGTCTTAGGTTTACTCTAATGATATCGGAGTGAGCTGAGGTATAGTAGAGGCTTTAAGAAACTCCAGTACACAGAAACTATACAAAAAAACACTTTTTAAAAAACAGATTTTATTTACTATATTGTTCAGGCGGACTACAGAAATGTTTATGTTGAACTGAACAAGCTGAAGGGAGGTGCTTCAACTGGTGGTAGCTGCATACAGTAGTATGAGATGGCCCACATGTATTATTCTCCTTTGGAATTTAAAAACATTTTAAGTTTCACAAGAAACAAGGAAAGCTTCCTGAAATTGCAGATGTGCACAACTACAGCCTGCAGTCATAAAGACTGCATGATTCCTTGATTGACATTTGCTGTTGGCATGAAGAAACTGCATGCTCCATCAAATGATCATGGGCAGTTTGTCAGGTTGTCGTCATTTATCAGATTCCACTTTAGAAATGAAATCCCCAAAAGTCAAGCCTGTCCCTGTGGGGTAAGAGTGGTACAGGTATACATTATGTAGTACAACTTAGATTTAGTACAGAATGCCACAGCTAAACTGAATATATGTACTAGGGAAACCAACACAACCTGCCATCTCATTTTTACTTATGAGTGAAAGAAAAGGAGATGAAGGAGAAGTGGATTAAGGAGGGCAATGCTCATTTAGCCAGAGGGAATAGTGCAGAATCCAAAAAGCTAAAAGAAATGAAGACAAAAGTGATGTTGAGGAATAGGAATTTATGCAGCACCTGTCCAAGAACAGATTTTATTAACTGCACCATCAAATAAATGGCTATTGCTGCTGGAATGTCTGAGAAATAATGACATTTTATTAACAAAATCAGGCCAAAACAACAAAATGGAGTGTGCCAGTAGTCAAAGCCTACAAATTAGTCATGGTGTGGAATTAGATACAAGCAGGGCTCAGTGACTGACCGCTGTGGATCAAAGGATTAAAGCAGGTCAGCAACAGATGTTTAAACACAGTAGGCAGAAAGACGACAGATCAGCATGAATGTTTATCAATAAAGGTGGAGGAAAGGTAGCAAAGGATGGAGGGGGGGTTAAGACGAGAGCCCAATAAGGGATTAGAGATATGTAGAGAGGCGCGGTCAATGGTAACAGAACTTCCACTTGCTTTAATTAAAGGTAGAGAAGATAGGCCAAAGAAACACGTTATGTGCATATGCCCATTCAGGGATTCAGCTAGGGCTGCCACCTTTGGACAAGGGAAAAAAACTGACAAAAAGACCTACCATTTGTTTCAACCAATGTCCAACCTGTTTTGGTAAGTAAATGCACATTGCTTCTCTTTCAAAATTAATAATCATGCAAACAACAGTTTTGAAGAATCAGTGAATAATATGTTAAGTGCAACATATACATGTATTAACAAGATGTACATATTACAAAATATTTGTAATATTGTTTTGGCAACTGGTTTGTTTGTTGAAACTATTACACTAGATAAGCATGGGGGTCTAAACATCGTATTAAGGAGGAAATAAGAAAAGGAAAGGAAAAAGAATGAGTATTCATAGTCTGTTTCCTGCAAAATGTTCGTCACAATTTTCCTGAATCCAGGTTTTACTCATATCTACAATATTATTCATGCTGAAGACAAAAGGCATATGTAATGTTACCAGAGCATAATGCTTAACTGGAAGAAAGATCAATTGTTTCAGTCTTATAAAAAAAAAAAAGAATGTTCAGACTATTTGTGTACTTTTAAGATGCAGCATGAAAATGATTTTTTTTATTAGTCTGCCTGTTCATGGTTGCATTTCACATCACATAGGATGCCAGTTAGGACAAAAGATTATATTATGACCAATTCAAATGCAAAGAGGAAATCCCATTGAAACAGTAAACATTTTGGGAAATATACTTCACACATGTTAGCTCTCAGAATTATTCAGAACACCTGACATGTACTGACCAAAACTGAATTTCCTCATGGAGACCCTGATTTCCTGACTAATGGGAAAATTTCCTGACACGTGGCAACCATAGATTTAGCTGCATTTAAAAAGGTCCTATAAATTGTTTTCTGTTAGTATAACTCCAACTGAGTAGCTCCCTTTTTCAGTGGTGTCCCAGGGAGAAAACCTCCATCATACAGACATCATGGACATCATTTGTATTGTTTCATCATTTACAGTCAGTTTCATTCAGGAGCATTACTTACATCATTTACATTTTTTTTAAAAAATAATAGTTACACGGGTTATATATGAATATTTATTTTTAAATTCAAAGGGGTATATGCAGTGTACTATCATCCGTATACAGACTGTGTCAAGATTTATGTAAGAATAGATGTTACTATAAAGATGTGCTCAAAACTTAGGGCTAAGAAAGATAAGATAAAGAGTTAAAGCAGCCCAAAGAAAGGAGGAAAGGAAGGTAGGAGGAACAGGGAAGATAAAGGAGATGAGGGTATAGTTCTAATAATAGTACATTGTTTTATGCATGCATTGTTGTTAGGTTTAGTTATAGAGAGTAATGATTTGCCAGTGGAGCATGGAGGTCTCTCAGCAGTGCAGGGCTGAATGAAGAGTTAGGAATTTTTCAGGCTTGTGCAGTAGTTTGAAGTTTGGAATTAATTGTGAGTACAATAGAGAATGATATAGTTCAATGCAGTTTAATTGTTTTAGAGAGAGGCAGTTGAATAATCTATATTGATGGTTGATTGTGCATTTGCCTTCTTTATTGCAGAATTGTTGCAGTCTGGTTGATAGAACAGAATTGCAATTAGTTAGTATAACAACTGCATATAATGGGGTGAAGAGTAGAAAAGAAGTGGCTATGTTTTGTCTAGCAGAGTCCGTAAGGTAGTGGTTTACTCTACAGAGGCAGCCTAGCCTAGTTGTAAGATACTCAATGAATAGGCACAATCCCATGCCATCTTCTTGCCCGTTGGGGCCAAATACTGGGTAAAATCAGATTATTTTGGCTAGGACATTAAGGGCTGTTAAGCCATTAGCCTAGTAATCTGCTATGAACCTATGATATCAAACTTTGTGTGGTCATCCATAATCACACTTACTAGTTTGGTGTGGGATACCAGGTTTATATTTGACATTTTGCATGACAGCATATTAAATGTATTTTTTTTAGGGGGGAGTTGGGGGTCAACAGTAGTAGTTTAGTATTTATTCATTGATTTATTTTTTGATTCAGAAGGAGTTGCGAGTTGTTAACCCATGTTTCTTTAGATACGAAGTAGCTTTGGATGAGTGTTTGGAGTATGGATAGTGTCCTACTAGCACATATTAGAGTGGAGCCATGGAAGTATTGTACTATGGTGGCCTCTTTGACTGCTGTGTTTAGGTTGTTGATAAATAAGTTAAACAAAAGTTGTTCTAGGATGGAATATTGCAGGACCCCAATGGATATAGGAAGGAAAGAGGAAAAATCATCTTGCCATTTCACTGCTTGGGACCTATTAATGAGGTAACTAAGAAGCCAGTTAAGTGAGGAGGGTGATAACCAATACAAGGAGAATTTAGTTAAAAGATGAAGATTGACTGACTGCATTGAATGTCTTTGATAGATCCAGAAACAGGGCTGAGGTTAGAAGACCTGAATTTCTATTGTGATCTATTATATCTGTGAACCTTAGGTTTTACAGTCTGTATAATCTGTGCGACTGTTTTTTTGTCCCACCCATCTGCCCAGCTGCTTTGGTTGTCTTAAGTCTTGGTGGCTTTGAATTGTCAATCTCTAGTATAAAATGGATACTGGACCCTCCCCCTAGTCACGTTACATCAGCTTATTCTACTGTTTATAGTGAGAAATTAGTAAAAGCTCACTCCTTTAGCTTCTGAACCTTGGACAACCATCTACTACTACCACCTAGGAACACAATTTGTGAGAGATGTAATTACATCAAGTACCTAGTGCCATTGCTCTCTCCCCCACAAACCAGTATATCTGGCAGTGAGAAGGTTGGCAACAAGGACACCACGCCTCAAACACCACCCACACCTACACAATACACTCCCACATATGCAGAGGTCCTCAACAAAAGCATAACCAAACAAAAGAGACTGCTGAGGCATAAACGCACGCAAACTCCACTGCCCACCAAACCACACATAGTCCACACACCTGTGTCTCACAGCCACTAAGGCCTAAACATAAACCCAACATATTAGTCATAGGAGACTCCATTGTGAGACATATAGATGTGCCCTTCACCAGGCTGGATAAGGAGAAAGTCAGTTAGCTGTTTGTCGGGTGCCAGAATCTGCCATATCACCAATGCACTCAAGTATGTCAACAGGTCTTGTTATGACTCAGTCACAGTCCATGTTGGACTGAATGACTTGAGACATACCTTGCTGGACTATATGAAGACAGACATGATCAAGCTTGCTGAGTATGTGTCCCAGGCAGTATGTCCCTAGCCTTAAGCAGCATTCTACTGTCACCCAGAATGATGCCTCAATACAAACAGAAAATGATTGACTTTAACAACTGGCTTAGTTTCTAGTGTCAATAGGGATCCAGTACCCGACAGCCTGGGATGACATGATTAATAAGCCACAATGCTTTGCCAGGTATGGCCTGCATCTGCCTCTCTTGGGCTTTAGGCTCCTGGCAAAGGCTCTTGCCTCCCCCATAGTGCCTTTTTTAGGCAATGCCATGAGGTCAAAACTACCAATATGAAAATTTCATCAAAATGTAAATTAAAGGTCATGCTGCTAAACGCTAGGAGTCTAAACATGAAACTGCACTCATTGCAAGCATTCTTAACCCTGGAAGAAGCTGACATTTGTTCAGTGACAGAAACCTGGTTCAAAGCTGTGGAGAGCACCCCAGCAATACCAGGTTACTCATCCTATTATTCATTCAGACCCCAAGCAGTGGGCAGCAAAACAAAAGGAGGTGGAGTTGTAATATATATATAAAGACAAACACACCTCTAGGCTGGTCAAACAGTATGATGCACAGGAAATACTCCAGGTGCAATTAACAATTGACATGACCCCTATTCAAATCATAGCTAGCTACAGGCCTCCAACTCTGACTCAAGATGCCCACTCCCTCTATCTGGACTTCTTCGAATCTATCAAGATTCAACCCTATGCCCCGATCCTGGGTGACTTTAACTGTCCAACCATAGATTGGAAGAAATACTCATGCCAAAACACAAATGCCCAGAGATTCCTTGATTTTGCCAATGGAAATGCCTTGGACCAGTTGGTTGACACCACCACAAGAGGTGAAAATATCTTGGACTTGGTATTAACCAACATGAGTAACCACTGCAGCATCCCTACACTGTTGTCATACCTGGTAAGATCTGACCATAAAGTAGTCACTTTCGAAGTCACCATCTCCCCTGACCCTCCCCCCTCATTAGGGAACTTCTCCAAAGCTGATTACAACCTCCAGAAGGAAGGTATAAACAGCTTTGCAGCCTCCACAGAAGCTGGCACATATGTCCAAACTTACACCAAAGTACTATATGAGCATTTATATAGCTGCATGGAATCAGGAATACCAGACAGGATGAAATCATCCAGTAAACCTGTCTGGTGGTCATCTACACTAAATAAACTCTATAATAAAAGGAAAAAATTGCTGTCCAGGACCAAGACGGAGCAGCTGTCTAATATGAAGCAATCTCTCCTTAGCCTGAACAAGCAAATAAGAGCACTAGTGAAATCTTCCAAAGCAAACTTCGAGTCCAAACTGGCCACATCTACTAAAGACAATTATAAGGCTTTTATTTATTTATTTATTTATTTTTTATTTTACATTTGTTAATCGGGCTAGTCTGGCTGGATACAATGTCCATTTTCAGCAGAGGCCCGAGGAGAAAAGCTCCATTAACAGACTAGTAAATTACAATAAAAAGAGCAACAATCAATGTCCACAGTCTCAAGGGAAGCACTCAGATCTGCTCAGAACTGGTGGTCACAGGACACCACATACACAAACCCTGTAGATACAGCCAACATGCTGGCAGACAGGTTCAGTGAAAACTTCACTCCTCTGTCCCCCCACTCCCCCATCAGTAAAACAGGACATCCCCAGTACCTGTCCTCCTCCCCTTATCTCTAGGGAGCAAGTCATCACTGCCCTCTCAAAGACAAAAAAATATAGTCGCCATGGGACCCGATAACATCCCAGGCTGCATCCTACATGAACTCAGGCAGGAACTTGCAGCATCATCAGACAACTTGCAGCACCATCTGGCACCCTATTCAACCATAGCCTGAGAACCAGCTTTGTCCCAGCCGAGTGGAGGACAGCTACTGTCATCCATTTGCACAAAGATGGAGTGTCCACCGATCCAGGAAATTATAGATCCGTCAGCCAACTAGCCCGATCTGCAAGGCCATGAAAAATTGATCAGAATGGTGGTGCTACAATTTTAAGTTTAATTAAATCAGGTGCAGTAACATTTCCAGAAAGGAAATGGCTTACAGATTTTTTTTGTAGATCCTTTTCTGGCCTGGCTGTAACCTGTTCCATTCACCCTCAGTAAGCTCGGCCTCACTACTCACCCCTACCCCCATTTCTCACCCACCCCCACTACCCTTATATTTATAATTAGTCACTAAACATGCCCCTTAATCTAGCTCTTCCTATCAAAATCATTTTCTACTCCAGCCAATCAATATACATCCCTGCAATTTTTTCTTATCCAATCAATATCTTCCCTGTTACTACTTTCCGCAAATACTTTTGCTATACTTTTTTTCTTTTAATAGAGGTAACCACCAACAAAAATAAAACCTTCCATTTCACCATACCACACTACACACATATTCCCTCAAAAATTGTTACTTCTACACATAACACTACTTTGTCTATTCATCATAACGTACCAATTTATAAATTTACCTATCACAAGGTACACATCACAAACATCTACTCACCAGCTAACCCACACACCACAATAATAACCTGAATTTCTCAACCATACTCTTGTCACCATACCTAATAGCTCCTCCATAGAATTTTTCCCAGTCAGATACACTGATTCACATGCAAAACACTACCCACTATCTAAATTTGCTAGGCTATTAAAATCTCACACTTATCTATAATTAAAGTAAATTACCTTAAACTATGTGGGGACATGCATTCAAGCTGAGGCCCTCAACCCCAAACTGGCCAGCCATTGGGAAACATTGTATCACATAACACCATTAACCTAACTCAGAATACCTCTGATCTATTAATCCTAAACATGAATCTAAGAAGCATCCTAAATAAGGTTAATGAATTTCACTCAACTCTTGAACTATACACTCCAGACATCGTTGTTATAACAGAAACATGGCACAAACTACACATAAAATATACTGTAATACTAACCCAGGGTTATAACTTATGACAGAGCACATAAGCATGGTGGCAGCATAGCTATAGTATATAAGGACACACACAAACTGGAATGTCTTACAGATGAACCCCCAGACCTCTCAAACTCAGAAATATTAATCACATGCCTTCAGCTCAACCCCAAAAAACACATCATAACTATTGCCACCTACATCCCCCCAGTTAACAATCCCTCCTCTATCAAAAATCTACTCTGTTGGTCTGCCTCCACTTTTAATCAGGAAACAATCATAATGGGAGACTTTAATTTAGATTGGACCACCTGCTACTCATAAAACATATCAACTTTATTAATTGAGAGAAACTGGAGAGGTTAATAATCACCCCAACCAGAACTGACAAACATAGCAACAAAGAATCGGTCCTTGACTGGACCTTTACAAACAGGCCCTCTCTTTGCAACTGTACTGGATGGCTGCCTGACAGTCTTGGTGACCATCATCCCACTTTCCTACTTGTACAGCAGATATGCTGTCAAGAAATTTCATAGTTAAACAAGTTAGGAATAAAAAACATTTTTCCCTAAACATTTTCAACTTCCTCCTGCTATCATGTGACTGGATCCCTCTTAAACAACTGCACATTGATTTGGCAGTCCAATATTTCAATAATACTTTTCTAGAAATACTGAACATCAAGCACCCATTAGGAAGATCCATGCAAAGTCAAACAGGCTACCATGGCTAACTAAGGACACTAAGCAACTCCTTAACCAGTGAGACAGAGGCTGGTATCAATATCAAGAAATCAAAAAACAAACCTCCTTTAAATCATATTGATAACTATGTAATCATACCAAAAAACAAGTTAACATGATAAAAATCCTATTACACAACTATTAAACATAATTACCAAAACAGCCCCCCCCCCAAATTTTAGGTAGCCTTAAAATAACTCCTCAGTCCTGGTTAGTCAGTAACTCCATCTCTTTCCACCAGCAACATCAAAGATAGCACTGCATCACAATTCAACTTGCACTTCATTAACTCAATACTGTCCCTCATAAATAGTGACAGCAACAATCTCCCATCATTACCAACTGGACCAGAACCTTGTCTCATTTCTTTTACAATCAAACCTATACAAACAAGTACCATTAAAAGACTTCTATGCAAACTTAATCCCACATCCCTCACTGCTGACCTACTACCAAATGAATTTCATAGACTACCTGCAGATGCAATCTCTTATCCTGTCTCTATCCTAATCAATTGATGTATCTCTGAGAAATACATCCCTAAGCTGTGGAAAATTCTTATCATCCCTCTACATAAAGGGGCTCCTACATCGATTTCTCAAACTTCTGTTATATAGTAATATTCCCACCAGTAGATAAAATTCTTAAATTGTATACATGCATATATACTTTAGTAGTTAATAAAAAAACAACTTACTTTCCAATTCCTAACATGGGTTTAGACCCAAGCACAGCATCACAACTGTCCTAATTAGTTTCACAAACACTGTCAATGAGTTCAGAGACAAAGGCCATCATGTGTCTGCCATCTTTCTTCACATGTCTAAAGCATTTGACACAGTATCACATCAAAAATTACTTAAGGAAATAGAGTCTCTAAAACTCTCCCAACCATCTCTAACTTGGTTTCATAGCTACTTGACTGACTGACAACAGGCAGTCAAGTGGCAAAATGACCTCTCAACTCTGTCTTATTTGGGGTACCACAAGGCCCAGTCCTTGGTCCACTACTATTCACTATATTTACTAATAAACTCTGCACTGCCACCCAGTGTGTTACCATTGTCCAATATGCAGACGATTCTACTCTTATCTGTTCAGCTCCATCCTTATCAGAGCAAAACTCTTTTACAGACTTACAAAACTCTCTCTCTTATTTCCAACTTATACTTAATCCAAACAAAACAAATGCTATTCTCTAATACCCAAACACAAAGTCTCCTCCTCCATTCATTATCTACTCATTATCTACTCCTCGAGCAATACCAAAATTGAAAATGTAGAGTGTGACTCCACACCACTGGCCCAGTAATCATGGAGCCTCAATCCTCACCAGTGGCACCAGTGGGGGATGTACATTGGGAGGATGACAGTTAAACACACAGTATTTCCAGATGCAGCTCTCTTCATCAAGTGCAGTGTCTCTTAAGAGCACACAGAGGCCACAGTCAGTCCGGGGATGCTTTCTCCAGATCCCCAGTAAAACTCCTCACTGACACAGTTATAGAGTTGAGATCTCAGCTGAGTGGCCAAGCCAAGACCTCCAGTACCCTCTCTGTCCAACCAGTGCTTTGCCTCCCTGCCCAAGTAGCTGCCACACACACATTTTGAGGTTTGATTTATACACAGACACCAACACATGGGAAAGGCTGGCACAGGTTTACTAGCTATGACCCCTTCTTCCCAGACTCTAAGGTAGTTTTCAGTGCCACCAGCCAGCTCCATATCAGCTACTTTAAGGCCCTTAAAGGGTGACCAATCTTACTGTGTAATGTTACTGTTAATATAAATGCTAATTTGACCAAGAGCAAGGCTATTAGGAATGGGCCACATTGTCACCAAATAAATATGCAAGAACTTCAATATGTCTTATAAATAGCCACAATGAAAGGTTTAAATATATTCAATAATAAATAATAAAATAACCAGAAAAATATTGAGTATATAATCACAGTAGCATCAGAGTTCAAAATCACAGGAAATATTTAAAACAACATTGCAGGACAGTCTCAGTTAAATAAAGAAACACATCTAAATTAAGCTTTGCTATATTCCTGACTAATTCCAGAGAATTAGTATATCATGGTTAACTTAATTACAGAGCAATCAAGGCAGATGTGGTGAGTGGGTCTTCCAGCTGATGTCAGGCCAAAGAAAAAATACAGAATACTCAATCTCTCAGAGTTCTTAAATTAATATCTCAAATATTACTGCTGCAATAGCTTGCAGGATGATATCACTTCTTGTCATCTGACTCTATCCCAGGTAAACCCCCCATTGATGCAGCTGGTAGCATTTATCATCTACCTGTGAAAATACATAGACAAGGCTTTTCTTAGAGCTAAGGCAGATCCTGGAAGTCATAAAACAATAAAAAACACTTCCAAGACAATTCAGTGAACCTCTAGTTCTAGACATTGTGTCTTGTTACTGCACTGAAACTGAAAGACAATATCCTTTTATTCAGTGGCCATAAAGTAATTTAATTTCAGCTATTTTCTGAAGTTAACCTCTGGTGTTCCAGTTTCCATTGTTAAAATACATACATCTAAACAGTTACAATAGTGCAGGTACATTTTTGTTCTAATCCAGTAGGGTACACTGTGGTTACATATTTAAGCTCAGTACTTTACAAGCCCTTTTCAACACACACTTCTGTACCAACAGTTTGACATACACAACATACAGTTCTAATACATTTGTAACACAAGCATATGAATCATGTTGATATTCACAAATGACATAATTATTTACAAAATTCCAGATAGCTGGGCTGGCAGTATCTCCTTTCATGACACAGAGCACACCAAACTCCTTGGGGTAACAATAGATAGCAGCCTAAAAATTGACAAACACATAGCAATAACCCTTAAAAATGTTCACATTAAGCTTGACAGTTCTTTATAGAGCTAAACCCTACCTCACCAGCACCACCCAACATGCCATACCAAGGACACACCTGCTATCTACTCTGCTCTATGCATCTCCCATCTTCACTTACCTCAGAAAAAAATGATTTAAATAAACTTGAGACCTGCTATAATAAAATACATAGATTTGCTATAAACCATTCAAACCGATCGCACCACTGCACTGCCCTTCACAAACTAAATTGGAGTGAACTACCCAATTTATTGCACATCATTGTTCATCAACCCAATAACTGTCCAGCACTCACATACTTAATTCAGGTATACAACAACTCCAGAACACTGAGATCATCAGACAGACTACTAAACATAACTAAGTCAAACAGCAGCTTTAGAGATTTTCTCTTCTCAAATCAGATATCCAAAAAATGGAACTCCATTCCACAACATATACGTGACACCACCAGTTTCTCCAAATTTAAGTTACATCTTAGGGAACACCTGGACAATAACTGGCTATGCTCATGTTCTACACCAGGTTGACCTCACACTATTTACCCTCTCTACTTCTGAATAGCTCACTACACCCTACCATTCCAAATCCACGCTCTGCTTTATTTCCTTACATTGCAATATATACCGATTCTTCCATCCTTTTTTTTTTTTTGCTTAGGTATATTTCTATGAAATCTTTTCAATTTTCAAGAACACTGTAATTAGACATGTTCCAGCAAAGGTACAGGAAGATGTTCCAATTTTTATATATACTCTTAACCTGCATGTAGGATATGATATACATATATTGTATATTGCTATATTTACTTATCTTTTCTGTATTTCTTCTGCTCATGTGGACATTTTGTGTTGTATTTTATTCATGTGTTTAATGCTCTTTTCCTTATGTTAAGTTTTTTTAAATTTGATAAAAACATGTAAGTGTGCTTATACTTATTGTATGAAGATTTGCTGTCCGGGCCACTGCTGAAAATAGGGTTTTGGCTCAGTCAGACTCTCCTGGTAAACAAATATAAAATAAATAAATAAATAAATGTAATATGTTTAAAATGTAACTCACTGTATGTCATAGTTGACCACAATTTACTACCTGAACACTGACAGTGTGAAACTAGCCAACCTCTGAGCATTAAAAAATCATAGCACTTGCCTTTACAAATCAAAGCAGAGGATTAAAAAGATGATCAATTTCTCATTTTTCAGAACAGGCGGTCTCCATATACTTCACCCTACATAGTTTGCTATAGAAAAATCTTTGTATGTGTTTTATTTATTTAGTAACATATGTACCCATAAAAAGGGCTGACTATTTGAGGAACATCAGTAAATTTAGGAGGAACACAGCTAAATCTGAAACCCAGAATCATAGCACTATACCTAAATCCTAGCATTTGAGAGGTCTGGAGAATATTTTGGGTATAAGAGAGTAGGGAATAAAAAAATCAGTGCTACCTTTGGTGCCAAAAATGAAATAGGCAGATGACAGCCAAGGACAGGTCTATCTGTGTGTTAGTCAAAACTTTAGGAAAACCTGACTTGCATGTGCTTACATCCCTCCTCCTTCCTCTCTGGTGCTGCTCCAGAATACCTTTAATAATAACCCTTCCACCTGAAAGAGTGTCACTAGATTCCTACAGAAGACATCAACATTAGCCAAATAACTAACCTAGGCAGATAAATCTAATGTGATTGGAAGAAAATGGTGCAAAGGCCATTTTGTTGTGGTGGATGGTCAAATTGCCATTACTCCAAAGTCATCACATCTCCTTCCCCAAGATACAGTAACCTCAGAGTGTGCAATAACGGAGGGGAATGCAGAGGATTTCCTCCATACATGGAGTGTTATGGGGGGGGGGCTTAACACTTAGTTTATTTTTGTTTGCAAGTTTACAGAATTGTTCTGTTCTATTTTGCAGGTAGGATCTTTGCATGCTTGGTCTTCTGCAGACTAAACTGTAGCTCCTTCTATTGGACTGGATCCTAAACAGTGAACTGCAGGGTAAAAAAGGCTTCTCATTTAAATTTTCCAGTCAGAGTGATACCACCAATAACTTTCCCCATCAGTATAACAGAATTCATGTCCCAGCACTATTCTTTTTACCGAAAACCTTTCTAAGTCAGCTGTAGCTTATACATGGATGCAGAAGTCTGTGTGAAGATCAGTAATTACTTTTATGCAAAACCTTGACTCGGGCTGTTTACTTGATAATGTCTTGGTATTTTATTCGCCAACTTTCTACAACCAAAATAATTTCACCTGAGAATAATAATACTAATAATGAGTATAGGAGCCTCAACTAACTGGATATTGTTGCATCTTATAAAAACAAAGACTAAGAGAAAGGGAGGAATCCTTATCAGAAAGTCTTCTAGAAAACTGGACTTTGAAATCCTACATTAAATAAGAAATACAGATCATATCAGACTAACAGGACAACATTCAACAAATATCACTCTGATAAACATGAAGTAATGAAAGCAGTCCTTCTGGCTACAGACCAGTTTTGTTAAGTTGAGACAGCTATATTTTTGTGTGTGTGTGTGTGTGTGTTTGTGTGTGTTTGTGTGTGTGTGTGTGTGTGTGTGTGTGTGTGTGTGTGTGTGTGTGTGTGTGTGTGTGTGTGTGTGTGTGTGTGTGTGTGTAAGCATTTAAGGTCTGCTTATCAATCCTGTGAGAGTAATGCAATGGAGTGCAGTGATGCTGAATGTAATTCTATTAAGCAGGGTGGTTATACCCTTCTTTATGATGTGAAGTAAGGACACTGCCCCCCCCCCCCCAAAGAATATTTACTACCTGTTTGTAATAAACAATTTTCTTTTGAATGGGCTACTTTCAGCATGTTAGCTTTCCCAAGGTGAGTGTTTGTAAATCTCCAACTCTCCATTTTTCTCAACCACTTATCTGAGAGAAGGTTGCTATGGTAGGAAGCTGTGCGGACCAGACCATTCCTGATGGATACCCATGCATTCCCCTACAAACTGAGTCATAATCTGTCCAGTGCATCTTGAGACTATGTAGGGGACATTGCCTGGCACATACTGACTAGGTGCCCAGGGCACTCAAGTGACACCTGTTGATCCAGAGGAATAGACTCTCCAGTCCAGCATCCTTCAAGCTCCATACAATGTCATGGAAAAGTGATCTCAGAAACCCAGTAGAAGAGCTTAATTCCCTTTTCAAAAAGCCATGATTAGAATGGAAGTCATTTTATACATTTCTTCTCATAAATATGGTTTTCAGATGGATGGTCTCTGATATATCAACATATATCTCTCTCTCTTCTGAAGTGGATACCAACTAGGCAGAAAACAAAACAAATCCATGAATCACACTTTGGTGAATAACATTTAACCAAGAACTGAATATGTGGGAAAGGTCAAATGTATTAGTTATTTACTGTAGAACCATACAAAGACAGCTATTCAGAAATCCTGAAAGTTCATGGCAAAACTAGCAGTATAATGTAAGGAAATTCAAAATGTCTGGCTTTCAGCAAAATGCAGACAATCTGCTCCTCACAGACTACAGAGCAGTTGCTGATGTATTTCGTACTGTTTTCCTCATGCCCATGTAAAATCATGTGCAACACAATGATATAGTTTAGTCTTTTTCCCATTGTATGATATCAGTAACAGAGCACCAACTTTCACTTATAATATTCACTATTCTTCTTCAAGGAAAATACCAGGGGATTGTCCATGGCTCCTGGTACAGAAGGAAGGAACCCTGACTATGGCACAGGTGACCAGGGTTTTATTAGCAATTCTGTCACTGAAAGAGTCAGGGATAGAGAGGCATGGAGGCATGTGTCCTACTTGCCTCTTCAGGGATGGGGGAAGATAAATTTCAGAATCTGAGAAAGAGCACACATGGTAACGTGATTTCTCTGGAGGAGTCCAGGAAAACTAGCATTCATGCTTGGATGGGAGGGCAGGGCTTTTTCCTGACAAAACCCCTTATGGAAGTGAGGGATGACCAGCTTGGTCAGCCCACTGCATGCCCCCTTCCCTCATGGAAACCATGTGTACAGGATGAACAGAACTTTACAAAAATTCCAAACTACCCCTGATGGCCATCTAAATGATGAACCCCTCCCAGATGACCCTCCTCTAGAGCTGGGGAACAACAGCCAATTGACTGGGAGGTGGCTGATAGTCAGCAGGCAGAGGGTGCAAAAAGAACCAGGGTTCACCTGCTTCTAATGGATTTTTAACAAGATTCATGAAGCTTTTTTGTGACCTTAATTGCTCTTCCCTTTTAGCACATATTCAGAAAATACCTAATGAATGAATGAAGTGGTTTTCAACAGCTTTAAAATGGACTACATCACATCTATACCCAAAATAACAAATTTACAGGATTCAGAACTGCAGACCATTTTCAGCCCTCCCTTGTCTTGCAAACTAAATAAGTACTTTCAAAGTTATGACAGTGGCTGAGCAGCAGTATGGACCAAGACAAGTAAATAGTACCATTTCTGGACTACTCTTGGTTACTGCTGCTTTTTGTAAAACAGACGAGGAAAACTGACAAACCAGATTGCTAGGTACCAGTGGAAAGCTGTGTACCATGCATGGGAGAAAACTTTGAATGCTAGCCAGTGGATTATACTGGACAGGATATAACCCAAATAGGCGACTGCAATCTTGATCTATTGGATTGTCTACTGTTCTGGTAAGTTTGCTTACATAATTGTACTACCTGCAAATTTCACACTCCCCTAGTCCTTTTTGCGTAGGTATTAAAAGTGAGTGAAGGTAGTAATAACAGTGACACAATTCACAGATCTTCACCATGCCTTTGACATGGTGAGCCATTCTGAAGGAGTATCAGCATATTTGTTTTTGTAGCCAAGCAATATCAAGACTGACTACTGCATTTTCAAGAAATTCATATTGTAGCTATAAAAGGAGTATCTCCTCCCTATTATCCTTCTCACAAGAGTACCCCCAAGGATCTGTATTCAGACTGCTTCCTTTTTCTCTCAGAATAAACATGCCTTCTTGATACCAAACACTTAATAATGTGATGCAGTATATATGCCGATGATTTACTAATAAGTGCTAATATGACACTGCAGTTATTCTGCTATAAGTATGACACTGGTTCTGGTTTCATAAAGCAGTTGATCATCACCTTTGGAAAAATATTTGTGACATTTGCTAATGAATGGTTTATCCTCTAAACTTGAAAATAACTACCCTCTTACAAAATTTAATAATACACCTTCCTGGAATTAGGACTAAATTTAGTTCCCTCTAACTTTCTCCTCCTTTATCAGTTGGAAAGCATATCATGCACCTTTAGGAAAACTATACTTAATTGAAATAGTGTCCCAGTAGTCACTGTGGCATTAGCAATAAATAGAAACAGCAAACCATTCATACTGAAAGCTTTTTTATTATAGTCTGCAAATTACCAAGAATGATTTATACCTTCTCCACTCAAACTTAACAGAGCTCTCACTGTGAGGCATATTCCAGTCTCAACAACTTTATAAAACAGTCTTGCTACTCCAACCTGCAATTTAGCTACTAACCAGAAAGCCTTTGTTTATTACAAGCCCTTGTATTTATAGCAGACTCCCTCCTTCCAGTTCATTTGATTTTCACAATCAGTTTAAATCACACTTTTTAGAAAATGTAAAATGTAATTGCTTTGAACAAAAATTACTGTAAGCAGTGGTAAACATGGATACCAGTTCAGACTGTTAAAATACAAATTAATAAACATAAAGGTCTGCTATTTCTTGCCTGTGTTAAACATGCTGTAATGACAATATGGTTTATGTTGCTCTTTCTGTTAGCATTTGACCCTAATGCTTCATCAGAAATTAATGTGTTTAGTTACACATTTTAGATTTCTTACTACTTATAGTATTATGTTGAATATGAAATAGGTTTCATATCGAACTGTGTAATCACCGACACTCACCTCTTCGACACCAATCCATCGACGTCCATATCATCGACAATTCCGGTAAGCGATCTTCCCCCTCACAGGACCCATGGTAGCACTTTCAAGGTAAGTTATACGGAATCACGTAAGCCCTGATCGGTGTAACACAGGAAGAAGCGCTACCATGGGTCCTGTGAGGGGGAAGATCGCTTACCGGAATTGTCGATGATATGGACGTCGATGGATTGGTGTCGAAGAGGTGAGTGTCGGTGATTACACAGTTCGATGAAGTGATAGGAACCCATATATATATATATATATATATATATATATAATATATATATATGTGTGTGTGTGTGTGTGTGTGTGTGTGTATCTTTTTGCCTACTTTTTATTCAATTATTACTTCTATTTATGTAAGATAAATTGTAGTCAGATTCCCATTTTCAGGTATGACCTTGTCATATAACATATAAAAATGCTGTATATAAAGAAAAGGTTAAACTCATAATTCACAAGCTGATGATGTCTAGTCAGTAAAACAATTGTATGTCTGACACGTTGCTGTAACTTTCAGCTGATTACTGAATTACTTTTGTCCAGGTCATGACCTAAGGAGGTCCTCATTAGTCACCTCAGCCACCAATTTGTAGATTTATTGTCACCGCTAAGAAAGTGTCATTAATTCTCTTTGGAAATCCTTATAAACAAGGACAGTCATTTACAATTCTCAAGCAAATGAAATTCCATTTTAATGAGAATAAATACAGGAATTAAACCCACGATTTTTTGTGTATTTTCTGGTCATTAGCATGAGTTCATAAATTTTAGTGCTTCTGTGTATATGCAAAGTTAAATGGATTTGGGTATAATACATTCAAGGAAGCAAGCTGGCAGTATTTTAAATAGTAAATATGAGAAAAAAATACAAGTGATGGTAAATGAGTACTCTGGCCTAAACTGCCAGATTGTGTTAAAATTCCATGTTTTTTCAATACTCAAGATAGTCCAGATTTACTGATATTTTCCTGGAAAGTGAAAAAGCAGTGTCCCTAGTCATAAACTTAAGGGCATTACTTCATATAGATGGTCCTATGAATAAACCTATAGTAGAGGTACAGTAATACAAATATCTTATTTGCTTGACTTAACCCTACCCTCTTGTTCAGGACCCATTCAGATTTAATAACTTACTTACCAGTCATCACTCTTTTGAGGCTAAAAGGAATCATCAGTGAAACTAATATCTTTGTGCATTACCCATTAATGTTCTTTACTCTTCATACCATACTTCCTGTCTTCATATCATACATACTTAATATCAATCCCAAATGTAGGTGGTGGAAGTATTAATTAACTGTATTTGGAGTTTGTTTTTGCATTGTCTTAAATTTATGTATGTGGAGCTTTTCTCCCCAGGCCTCTGCTGAAAACTGGTTCTGTCGGCCCAGTTGGACTATCCCGGTAAACAAATGTCAAATAAATAAATATCACATTTAAAAAAAAATTGCAGATTAATTCTCTTTGAAATAAGGAAATGCGTTTTCTTAGACCACATTATTAATTTCCTTATTAGTCTTCTAAGTTCTATACCTGGGATATTGTGTTGGCTATAAACTGAAAATTGCCTTGTATCTGAATATCCAAGGACTAGTAACACATTGAAGGGATCCTTCTTTAGACTGATTTTGGGTGGGAAGGTTATCAATGAATTTGCCCCTGCCACTTGGGACCAACTCCCTGCTCACATTATGAAAGAATCAAAATTCAGTGAATGTAAGACACATTAAACATGTAACATCTTACTGTAAATGCTACCTGCTTGTCAAATGGCACTGCAGTCTCTTATAAAACTTTTGTTGAATTTGGAATGTGTATTTTTGTTATGGATTCCCCAGGTGTATCAGAACAGTCTCTTCTCTTTTCTTTTAAACATTTTGCATTGGCCACCGTACAGCCTATCTTAATTTTAGCATGATAGAAAAATGACCTGTAACAATTGTTAAGTTACTATTTCTTATCAATTGAAAATGTGGATATGCATCTATCTTGTCTGTGCATAGAAAAGAAGATACAAAATATAAATAAACACTAACAGTGTACTATAGCAGTGGTGCAGCGGTAGCATTGTTGCCTCACAGCAAGAGGTTCTCCCATTTAGATTCCCGGCTGGAGTGCGGGGAGTGCCTTCTGTGTGGGGTCTGCATGTCCTCTCCGCGGTTGGGTGGGCATTAGAAAGACATGCGTAAATGGGCGTGCCTTCATTGAAGGTTGAATGTTGAGCTGGCACCTCAGCATTTGTGAAAATCAACTGCCAATTATTAGCAGACCAGAGTTCTGCTGTGGCGACCCCTAACCGGGAAAAGCCGAAAGACAACAACAGTGTACTATAGTAATTCAGGCAGTCATATTCTGATGTTAAAAACAAAATTACTTTACCTAATAATTGGAGAATTAAACCACAAGTGGACATACAAACAAACAAACAAATACGGTGAATATGTGCCTATATAAGCCTGTTTAATTGCCTGTGTATATAAATACATACAAATATTTGGTAATATTTTGCTGTTTGCTACTGGCTTTAGGCATGGTTGAAAGGCTTCCTACACCAGCTCACTTTCCCAGTTAATCAAATAATAAATGAAAGAAACAAAAAATAAGAATAGCGTACAATTGCCAAGTCAGTCAGCCACATTTTGATGTTAAAAAATAAAATTATTTAACCTGATAATTGCAGAATTAAACCACAACAGGACATACAAACAAACAAACAAATAAGGTGAGCATGAGTAGGGAATAATACATGTGTTAACAGATAGGATACAATACAGCAAAGGTGGCAGACTGAAAAACTGATGATGTTCTACATCAAGATCATTGTTCAGTAGCCTAAGATAATAATGACTCACTAGAGTGACTAACTGGGGAGGAACAGGTAGGAACAGGATAGGGGAAAAGGTGAGGGCAAGCCAAGCTGTCCTGGGTTTGGGTTGAAAAGGCAGGGAACAAAGGAAACTGTCTTTTCAAAGAGGGGACATTTTAATTAAATGGCTCAGGGGGTATCCAGGTAGAGAGGTGGCAGCATTGTTACCAGAAGGGTTTATCACAGTGGTTTGAAATACCAGCAAAAGGTAAGAAAAAAGGGGGTGGTATTAAAAAGTTGAAATCTGCAAAAGACCATTTGGATATAGTTTTGGATAGATGCATACTAATGAGGTGTTCAGTTGCATCACCACTTTCAAAAAGTTTAGCACCTTCCTGCATTGGCTTGTGGCACACAGGTTAGGTGAAGACAATACCGTTCATTATCTGGATGACTTTCTGTTTGTAGGGAGTGAAGACACTTTTGAATGTCAGCCAGCTGTTGATATCTTCTGTCAAATATGCAAAGAATTAGGGGTACCTTTAGCAACAGATAAAGTGGAAGTCCCAACAAATAGCTTAGCATTTTTGGACATAGAGATTGATAGTTTGAAAGATCAATGCAGGCTTCTCTTAGACAGAGTTAAGAAGTTACAGAGAGCCTTGAATCAAGTCTTGGGCCAAAGCAAGATAACACTCAAACAGTTGCAAGACTTAGTTGGGTTGATGAATTTTGCATGCAGGGAAATTCCAGTGGGGTGGTCATTCATGAGGCAGCTGCCAAAGGATCCAGTTGTATGAAACCATACCATTGGAGCAGGATTTTGCAAAACATGAAGAAAGACTTAAAGGTATGGTTAAAAATTTTTAACATAATAGAATGCAGTGGCAATATAGCAGGAAATGGTGAGGCAACCCCCTCTTCAGGTATTCATAGATGCTGCAGGAGGGTAAGGTTTTGATGGCTATTTCCAGGTACAGTGGTTCAGTGGGGCATGGATCAAGTTGAAGGCAGGCTGAGGCTTTCAATTGCAGAGATGGAATTTTTCCAGTTATAGTGGCCCTGGAATGTTGGGGGGATAGATGAAGGATAGGGCGGTTTGGCTTTGCTCTGATAACAGTATCATTGTGCACATTATTCACAATCAGCTGGGGGATATAGGCGTATTGGGCAACATGATGAGGCATTTTACCTTAAGTGCTTGATGTTAAACATTACATTTAAGGCATAACACCACATACTTGGCATTGGTAACTCATTAGCAAATTCTCTTTCTCATTTACAGTGGCCCAGGTTGAAGTTACTGGCTCCAAATGCAAAACCTACTTTGGAATGCATGCCAGATCAGTTATGGGAATGATGGGCAATTGAGAATGGAGGCTAATGTGTAATGCCTTCAGTTGAAGGACAAGGGTAAGGTATAATAAATGCATTCAGCAATTCTTGCATACAGGCTGGACGCCAACATGGCCAATACTGCCTCACCAAATCAGGGATTACATTGTGATAATGAAGGAAAGAGGTGGAGTTTAGGGATGGCAAGAAGCACAATGTCAGCTTTGAATTGGTTTCATCAGGCTCTAGGGTTAAGGGACTTGGCTATTTCTTTTCAAGTCTCAGCAATCTTTAATGGTTGGGGAGGAAAACACCCAAGATCCTAGATAAAAGGTACCCCATAGGTCGAGCAGTACTACGTAAGTTATGGATGGCTATGTTTGCAGTGTGTTTTTCTGCATATGGAGTAACATTATTTAGGGCTTCTTTTCTGCTGGCTTTCTGCGGGGTTTTTAGGTAGTCAGAGATTATTAAACTGAGCAAGAAGAAAGACCAACAAATGGTATTACCTTTGGCACACATGCAGTTGCTCAAGGATGACACTTGGGTTTATATATCTAAATCCAAAACGGACCAAGAAGGGAAAAGTCAGTGGGTGAGACTGGTTACCTTAAAGAGTGTAGAATGGAAGAATGGAACATATTATGAAAGCTAAACTCCAGTATCTCTATTAAGGATGGGAAAGCTTTTATCAGATTTGGGAAGAAAGTTTATTGTCCTGCAACTTTAAGAATGTTGAATTGCTAGGTTCATGTGCTCATTTTTTTCTGGCTTCTTTTATGAACATAATGCATTTAACTGTTAAAACAATTTTAACCTCAAAAGAAGTAAAGTTAACTCACTTAATTGTGAATGCTTCTCTCATAACCGATCACTATTTCTTGTTGCTGTGTATAGAACTGCTGTTGTTGGTTCACTAATGAGATGATTTGCTTGGTTATGTTCTCAAAACCTTCCAGAAAATGTTGAAACTAAGATTTAGTACTTTGCCCTGAAAGACGATTGGACTCTCTGCTGCTGAGGTCTTTAAAATGTTTGACGTGAGAGAGAGAGAAATTGATTTCATGGGGTCATTCAAATTTTGCAATGTTCTCCAGGACCTATTCCAGGAAAGTGACTAGTATTCCTGGCAAAGTTCCAACAAGCATAATTTTCAAATAGCAGTGGCTAGGAAGCTCAGTTAAGGAAGGGTGAGCCTCCTAGAACCAAGGACAGTCTGAGTCTTTTCTAACCCCCCCAACTGGCAATCCATTCAAATATCTCTCTCTCAGTCTAGGTCTCCACTTCCACAGTGGCATCATATTGTCTCAGAAAAGTGGGTTCTGAGTGTTTTCTGTAAGGGTAGAGGTGTTAATGGGGATCCCTCCATGTTTTCTATAAGGGTAGAGGTGTCAATGGGGATCCCTCCATGTTTTTTATAAGGGTAGAGGTGTCAATGGGGATCCCTCCATGTTTTCTATAAGGGTAGATGTGTCAATGGGGATCCCCTCCATGTTTTCTATAAGGGTAGAGGTGTCAATGGGGATCCCTCCATGTTTTCTATAAGGGTAGAGGTGTCAATGGGGATCCCTCCATGTTTTCTATAAGGGTAGAGGTGTCAATTGGGATCCCTCCATTCCTCCTTTTCAGTTGATTCTTCATCATGCTAACCAGATGTGTCTGTTTTCTCCTATTTTAGAGCTACTGGTGACTCAGGCAGTTATAGAACTTAAGCCCTCAGTCCTGAGAGGCTTAAAGTCTTTATTCAGGTTTTTTTTCTGGTACCAAAATAAGGGGTGCTTGGAGGCCAGTCGTAGACCTCCATTACTTCTCTTATTGTATATGTCCCAAAATTCTAAATATTACCCTTCAAACCCTGTTGCCTTTCTTTCCCTCTGGCAGTTTTACAGTATTAATGGACCTAAAAGATGCTAATTATCACATTCCAGTCATTTTTTTGTACGTTTTTCTTTGTCTATCTTGCTTTATCAGTTCCCTGCCTTAGCCTTTGGCCTGTCCACTCTGTTTGGCTCCAGTGATTACTCACTTCATGTTTCAAGACATTCACATATTTCTTTATTTGGATGATTGCCATATTTTGGCAGGCACTATTTTTCCAGTTTAAATGAAAAACAAATCACAAATCCACACAACACAAATGCAAACTTCCTTTTACTGGATAAAATATCAAAACAAAGCTTTCGGATAAAACAATCCTTCATTAGTGTTATAAATATAAGAAATACAATGCTCAATATATATATATATATATATATATATATATATATATATATATATATATATATATATACACACACACACACACACACACACACACACACACACACACACACACACACACACACACACTTAAAATAATCACATGACACAGCCATCCTATCACAACAAGTAGGTATTCAATTACAGAGTTTATATTTAAAACGCTCAAGTGTTAAATTTCTTTAATCATATAAGAAGCAGGGCAATACAAAACTACCACTATAAAAATATGTGCATGCACACAAGCCCTATATCTATGTTTATAACTATATGTTAATATGCACTTTTATAAAAATAATAATATTATACAACATTTCTGTGTTTTGATTTTAAAATTGGTTTGATTGTAATATGTTTATTTATACCCAGAGGAGAATCTGCCTGCAAGCATACAATCCATTCATATTCCTTCACATCTAGCCTATTGATGATGTCACCACGCCGTATATTAGGTTTCAAGATTTCTATTACTCTAAAATTAAAGTCATGACCAGTACCCTGTTCTAAAATATGTTTTGCTAATGAATTACTCTCAATCCCTCTACGTTTATCAGATTTATGCTCCAGAATTCTATCACGTAGTCTTCTGGAGCATTTACCCAAGTAAAATGCCAAACAGGCTGTACAGGTCACTAAATATACCACGAAAGTAGCGTTACAAGTGGCCATACAAGTGAAGGAATAATTTCTTTTTGTAATAGGATGTAAAAAATCTGTCAGTTGGCAGATGTTCACACAGCATGAGCAGTTATAACATGGTATTGTCCCTTTTGTCTTAAGATTAGTACTTGTTTGTCGATTAAAATGAAAATCCTTATAACATAAAGATTGTTTTAAATTTACTGAATTCTTATAACAGAAAAAAGGTTTTTCAGTTAGCCATTTTTTATGTCCTGGGATAGAACTAAATATATACTAGTTCTCCTGAATAATATTTTCTATACCCTCAATTGATCTGCTATATGTCATAGCATATCTTAATGGTTGAAGTTTATGTGGTGTATTATTAATATCTATCCTATTCCGAGAATCTGAAAAGTATGGTTTGGCAACACTTTCTCTCAACGGTATGATATCTTGTTTAGTACTATTTAACTGATTAACATCATATCCTCTGACTTTAAAATCATTTGTCATTTCTTCCATCTGTTGAATACATTTCCCCATTTTTGTTTAACCTACTGACCCTCGTGTATTGACAATTAGATACACTTTTAAATACATGTCTAGTATGCATACTATTCATATGTAAATACTTATTGGTGTGCATTTCTTTCTTATATATACTCGTATCTAATTCACCTCCAGCTAATGTGATACATACATCTAAATAGTTTATTATTGATGGAGATATATTTATTTCAAACTTCAAAAAGTCTGTTTGCTCTAAAAATATTTTGAAGTCTTACAGTTCTCTTTTAATTTTAAATAAGAAAAATATCATCCACAAAATGCGAATAAAAAGTATTTTGTGTGCATAGGTGTTTGCATCGCCATAGACATTCGTCTCCTCCCATTTACTTAGGGTAAAATTGGTGTAGGTGTTAGCTACTGTCATGCCCATAGCTACACCAGAACATTGATGGCATATTTCATCATTAAAAATAGAACTTGTTTTGGAGAATAATATTTTTAACATTTCACATAGAGTGGATACTTCTCTTATTGTATATTTTCCACTCTCACCTAGAAGTTCCCTTATTTGGTCAACACCATATGCATTCTGAATTACAGTGAATAAAGATTTTATATCTAGAGTGGCAAGCAAGACATTAGAATCTAAACAACTACTCCCCCATTCATATAGTTTCTGAAGAAAGTGACCCGTATCCTTAATATAGCTCCTAACATTTATAAGATGACAAGTTTGCTTATTCTGTAGGTATACCAATAAAGGCTCCATTATCCACCCTTTTACAGACACTATAGGTCTCATTGGTGGCCTGTCGGGTGATTTATGGACCTTAGGCAACCCATAGAATATTGGAATAGTTGGACAGGTCACAGTAAGAAAATTAAAAGTTTCGATGTCTATATCATTCATCAGCTGAAGGTCATAGATACACATATTTATTTTACCAATCATATTATTTATGTCTCTTTCCCCAATGACCTTAATTGTCTGATCATAGCTCCTATATAATAGGATGAGTCCATTACAACAATGCACCCACCCATATCAGATTCTTTAATAATAATGTGTTCATTTTGTTTTAGTGCTCTCAGGGAATTAAATTCCTCATATGTTAAGTTATATTTTTTCTTTTCCTTAAGAGTATCACTCTCATATAACTGCCTAATTTATTTTTCACATAAATTACTAAATACATTTATTATTGGGTCCTCAATAGGTATAAATGTACTAGTCCTTCTACAGACATTAAAATTTGCCGCATTAGTATCTTAAAAAATACATTTCAGATTAAGGTTACGAACAAATAGTTTAAAATCAGTTAAAGTGTTTACCAAACTATCAACTCATGCTGGAACAAACTTCATACCTCGCGATAATAGCGAGAGATCAGCATTGCTCAAGTTATAAGTGAATAAATTAAGGACATTAATATCGGCATTATTTTTTAAGTCCTTTTGCACATCTGCCATTTCACTTACCTTTTCACATTCTTGCGACTTATTGTAGTCGGGGCATTCCTTGACCTGCCCCGTGAATGTGAACGCTCTCTCACTGTCTCTAGTCTCTGGGCATGTATCTTTTCTAGCAGATTTATATTTAGTCCCAAAGTTCTTGTTAAAAAAGGAAATGAAGAAGCAGAAGATGAAAAAGCAGAATTAGCAACTGAGGTACCTGAAATAAGTTTGTTCTATACTGTCACGGGTTTCAGATGACACAACTAGCTCAACATTCTCATGGTTCTTTTCTTTCTCATTCGTAACATACTGTTTCCCTTTCTCTAACATCATCATCAGTCGCTCTCGTTGATTGGCTACTTCTACAGGTGGAAAATCATCTGCCAATAACAATGTATCATCTGTGCCAGCAGAAATTTAATTAGTGGCGTGGTTTATATTAGAAACAGGATTTCGATTTTTGAAATCTTTCTTAGGCCACGAAAAGATCTGGCCATTAGAAAATCATTTATATCCCTCTGAAGTTTCCTTTTCTTTGTTGTTTCTAGTTGTTTGTCTAGATCAGTCACACGTATTAACATATCATTATACAACGATATGCAGCTGTTAAGATATGCAGCTGTTCCAAAAGTCTCTATTTCCTTACACAAATCATTCTCATTTTTTGGAAAAAGTCATTCATCAGGGTCATATCCTTTAGCTGAGCTGTATATTAAGTTTTTGCCATTGTTTTAACAGTTCAGGATATGTATTCCCATAAGATGACATATTAAGCACTCATAAACCTCTCTGTATTAAGCCTAGCTCCAGGTATGCCAAAAAACTAAAATGCTGCCACTGTAGTTTTTTAAAAGATTTTACCTTTCATTCCAGCAGCTAGATACATTGTACATAATCATCCTTCTGGCCTTTTTCAGCTGGCACATTAACATTTCCTGCACAATCTAAATTATACTGCTTATGGTCCAACAAGAAATTCTCACGTTGTATAATAGAGTTAAGGGACCTTCCCTTCAATAAAGATGCATCTTCTGGCTGTCATATTTTAAAAAGCAAACGCTCCCAACTGCTTACCAAAGATAAAAAGCCAAGAAGAAGAAACAAAGGCAAGCAGCTTTGTGAAGTGGGAAGTGCTGAACAGAATAATTTAAATGAATAACAAATCACAAATCCACACAAAGCGAATGCAAACTTCCTTTTACTGGATAAAATATCAAAACAAAGCTTTCGGATAAAACAATACTTCATCAGTGTTACAAATATAAGAAATTCAATACTCAATATATATATATACACCCTTAAAATAATCCCTACAGCCACCATGAACCAAGGTCAATTACATCCTCTGTGGCAGCTGGAGTGCACCTAGTGGACAAGGAATAGCCATTCTTGTCATTCCTGGGAAAAGGAGCAGGAATGTCAGTATGCTTAGCCAGAAAGCCGTGCCTATTGCTAGGGAGGTGTTTTTTTGCAAAAGGTCTGTTTCTTTAGATTATCCTGTCAAAAAGAAGCAAGAACTTAAACATATATATTCTCCTGTTTCAGTTACCCTGGACAGGAATAATTTATTGGGTTTAGCTTAGGGTTTAGTGCAGGCTCTTGACACTTTCTATATGGCTGTTTCTGAAAAAAGAAAAAAATAATTCTTTATTTTCTGAAGAAATTCAAGAGTTTGAATGATTCTGAAAGCACAGATGATCTGTTATCTCCACATAGTTCTGATTCAAATTCTAAGGAGAGTGTGGCTTTGGCTAGTAATTTTGAAGGATTCTGTTTCTCTGAAACTATTTCAAGAATGAATCAATTATTACTTTGGGAGAACAGTGACATTTGTCAATGTCTCAAGAAGTATAATGATTTGTTACAACTGGAATTTCCAGGACCTAATCCTATTCCTCCTGTTCTGTCTGGTTTAGAGGAAATTTGCCGGTCTGCAATTTAGCCTGCTGCCACCAAGAATGCACATAGACTTTATAAATTGCACCAGTCCTTTAACTTCTTATACACTCATCCAAGATCTGACCACCAGCAATTGTTTTATTGAACCCAGCTGCTGCTAAACATATGGTTAATACTGATCCCTCTCCCCCAAGTTTACCAAAAGCCTTCCCATCCTTGTCAGAAGGAAAGTGTATTCTTCTGCAGCAGGTGTTTTTTAAATTCTCATCTGTTAAGCTCATGCCATGAAGTTTATACTTGCCTCTTGTGAAACTATGAAGAATATTTTGTCATATCTTTCTTCTTGTGAGGACAAATTTGCTCTGTGAAACTTGGTATCACCTGTGACTTGAGTGGCCACTCACTGTTTGACATGTGCGTATATTTCTGCTGATGCCACTTGCTGGGCTGCTATCATTGGAACTGTTATGAGGAGATTTGCTTGCTTGCATTCTCAATATTTCCCAGGGGATGTCAAAAATGAGATTTTATTTGGATAAAATAGAAGAAATGGAATGGGCTAGTCCTTCATTAAAGAGACTGGCAACTGAAACTTCGTGGAAGACTTCAGAGAAGAAGAAGAGACTAAAAAACAAATGATTTGTTATAGGTTTTTTTTTCTCTCATCATTTTATTTCATTATTAATCTTTTTAAATATAGTTCCTGCATTTCCAAGAAGCAACAAATATTTTGAAAAAGATTTAATCAAAGTTATTCTCTGTGTGCAAAGAAATGTTTTGTTTCATAACTAGTCAAAATATCTGGAGATTTAATGGCAAGTTGTGATTCAACTTGTTTCTCTTTCTGAAAAGGAGAAGTAAGGTTAGTAATTTGATACATTTTTTTTCTTTATCTTTTTTTTTCTCTTCTCCTTTTCTTCTTTCCTTTGTTTAAACAATGACATTCTATTTAGATTATGTAGTGGGTGAAGGGTGGGGGAAGGCAGGGAGAGAAGAGTAATGAAAATATGATTAATAGAATAATAACATATTTATTCCTTGTAAAAAGTTTATATGTTCTTCAAATGCTATTCCTAATTATACTTTCATGATTACACTGCTTATGCTTGTTTGTAAATAATCTGTCATGCTTTAACTAATAATAATTAGAACTAAATAATAGTAAATAATATGTTTTATTTTTAACTCTATTAATATAAACAGTAAGTAATATTCCATTGTATATACTTCTTATAGCTTTCTCTTACATTTTTTTATTTCTGCCTTACACCCTTTTACTTTCTACTCTCTTTTCTTTTCTTTATTAATATATAGAAATGCTTTTGATCATATAGACACAGTAAATAATAAGATTTGCATAAAAATTGAGTTGGGACAAAAATATTGAGCTTTATTACTTATTAATAATTTTGGGCTTAATTTCACTTACATAGAGGCTGTAATAACCTGTAAAATACATTGTGAAGGTTTTGTCATGTTTAGATGCATTTACACTGCTAAATGAATGTTTGTCACTAGTTTTTAATAAGTTTCCCGCCAAAATGTTAAGAGAGACAATCTGGGATGTGGGCTGTCTCATGCACAGTGTCCATGAGCTACTTCAAAAGCTTCAACTCTCAGAATTCTCACAGAGAAGCTGAAAGCAGCTAGTCTCACCTTTGACCTAGATATCACACTGACACATCACAGATTCAGCAATGACACTCTACCAGGAAATAGAAATGATACAAATGCGACTATGTGAAGGAAAATGAACTCTTTAACATCTAAATGTGAGTTATTTTATATAATTACTTAAATATCTATGTTATAATTCATAAAATATGTCAGTTATAATGAGTTTAAATGATACAGTTTCTTGTAGTAAGTAAATGTCTTATTTTAGAAGGCATAGAAAATGAAACATTTATTCAAGTGTTTTTGAAAATCTCCTTAACAGCAGCTTAATAATCTGTGTTAAAAACTTATGTTCCAAACATATACATTACTATAACTCATTTAATTCATCTGATTGACAAGCATAAATAATTTTATAACTCTATACTGGAAGAAATTGTCATGTGATATTTTTTAAAGCAGTAGTATAGCATGGTTGTAAAATCTGGTTACTAAAATGTGTTTGCTGTGCATTATTTTGTATAAAGCAGACAGATTTATTGTAGGGACAGCAAGTAAGATAGTGCTCAGTAAGGACATAACTCAGTGAGATCAGATATATGTGTGTGTGTGTGTGTGTGTGTGTGTGTGTGTGTGTGTGTGTGTGTGTGTGTGTGTGTGTGTGTGTGTGTGTGTGTGTGTGTGTGTGTGTGTGTGTGTGTATGTGTGTGTGTATGCATATATATATATATATATATATATATATATATATATATATATATATATATGTAAATGTATATGTGTGTGTGTGTGTGTGTATGTATGTATATATATATATATATATATATATATATGTGTGTGTGTGTGTGTGTGTGTGTGTGTGTATGTATATATATATATATATATATATATATATATATATATATATATATATATATATATATATGTGTGTGTGTGTGTGTGTGTGTGTGTGTGTGTATATATATATATATATATATATGTGTGTGTGTGTGTGTGTGTGTGTGTGTGTATGTATATATGTATATAAGTGTTTCTGAGAATCTGCATAACTATGCAGTATGATTTATAACAATTTCTATGAATACAATACTTTATTCTATTGACAATAATGAGTTTGAGTAAATGCTCATATACAAGTAATTCAAGGTTTTTTTTGGAAGCTGTTAATTGCATTTACATGACAGAAAATAGATGCATCTTAATATATGTAATGTCTGAATCATATTAGCCAAAGTTTTTGATTTAAATGAATGTTAGAACTTATTTATCTCCTCTTGATTTCTAACATCAAGATTATTTGAATGCTATTTGAATACAAGTGTTTTATATTACATGGATGTATATAGTAGTATGAACAGTTTTTAAAAAAAAAAAAAAAAAAAAAAAGGTTTATTTTAGTTTATATGATGCTGTTTTACCAAATGTGTAGTCTTGTCTTGCTAGATAATTGAATTGAAAACTGTTAACCTCAGTTAAATATAACTAGTATTAAATTGATAAGGTGGTAGCTGAGGTACTGCTGCTTAGGGTAGGGGTTAACTTGAGTGGTAAATACTACTCTAAGTTGGAGTTTATAACTCCAGGCTGGATGCAAGGTTTAATCCTTACATTATTTTCACTTGTTCATTGTTATTTGTATATAGTTTTGACATCCACAATATATTTTGTACATTCATTGTCACTACAAACAAAATTGAATCCTATACGAAATCCCATAAGAGATTCAATAAATACAGCTATATTTAAAGGTACACCTAAAGGAGGAGATGTAACATTACTTATCTTGTTATTTGTTATTTTGATCATAAGATTCTTAAGTTTTAAAAATGCCAAATGACATCTTTAAAAGGAATTTCTTTAAACATTAATGGATTGAATAATCCATGTAAAAGGGCAAGCCTAATAAGATACATTAATTTACATAAGGCCAACTTATTCTTCCTGCAAGAAACCCATCTCTTGAAAAAAGATATTGATAAACTAGCCACAAACAAATATACAGTATTGGTTAGTTCAGAGCACACTCAGAAAAAAGAGGAGTGGCTATTTTATGGAATAAAAGTATGTCCATTCCTAAAACCATTAAGTCTTATCAGGATGACAAAGGAATGTTTTGTATGGTTACAATACAAATTAATGGGAAGACTTACACTTTAATTAATGTATATTGGATACCTGGAATTGGTATTAATACAGTGAAACATCATCTTGATAAGATCATATCATTCTCTATAGGAGATATTATTTTAGCTGGTGACTTTAATTGTATACTACATGAAAGTGATACTACCACTATAGGGAAAAGAAGAATTACATCTAATGCAAAACATTTAAATGATTTTGCTAATTCTTATCATTTGAATGATATTAATAATCAGATAGATTCAAATTCATTACCATACACCTTTTTTTCTAACAGATACAAAACTTATTCAAAAATAGATAGGGTCTTTATTTCTAACCAGATGGTAACAGATTTAATTAATTCCAAAATCATTTCATGTCCTATATCTGATCATGATTCAATTGTTTTTGAATTCATGATAAAAAATACTCATAATGTTCAGATCAAAAGGATACCAGCATACTTAACTCAACTAAAAGACTATAAAGAATATATACTTTCAGAAGTAAAACATTTTAGACATAAATAATACTCCTGAAGTCTCCATTGTTTATGTTTGGGATGCCTTAAAATCATATCTATATGGACAAAGTATCAGATGGTATAATAATAAAAGGAAATCTTGGGATAAGGAATTGTTAGATATTCAAAGTAAATTAGACTCTTATAAACATAATAATAAAGAAAATATTATGACAAGAAAGTTATTGAAGAAATAAACAAACTAAATGAGAAATACAAAGAAATTTTAACTCATAAAGTTAAAATAACTTTAGAGAAATACAAGTTTTTGTCTTATTCAATAAGCCCCAAATACTTACATAGACTTAAAAATAATTCAAAAAGGTTGAATAAACAAAACCATATCAAAGAAATCTTTTCTCTAAGGAAAAAGAAGAATGTTTCTAGTATACCAGAAATACTAGATGAATTTTGAAATCACTTTCACAAAATTAACCATAATAACATTAACATGGAACCTAAAGATAAAATAAAGGAGTTTATAACCACAAACATGAATAAAAAGCTTAATAAACAACAGATTAAACTGTTGGACAAGAGTATTTCATATACAGAAGTTATTAAACAAATAAATAAGCTTAAATCAAACAAAGCACCAGGTAATGATGGTATTATACCAGAGATATATAAAATCCTTTCTAAAAGTACATATTCGTTAATACATAAGGTTTTTATTTTGGCCCAAACTGAGTTAATAACCCCCCCCCCCATCTTGGCAATATACATTTATTTTGCCAATTTTAAAACCTAATAAAGATCCAACTAGATGTTCTTCATATCGGCCCATCTCATTACTTAATGTTGATTATAAAATGTTTATGAGTATCTTTGCTGATAGATTGAAGACAATCATTCCCGGCATTATAGATATAGATCAGACAGGCTTCATTGTAAATAGAAATACTTTTGATAATATAAGAAGAACTTTAACATTAATAGATTTTGCAAATAGGAAAAGAAAGATTTAACACTTATTAGTCTTGATATAAGTTCAGCATTTGATTCAGTAAGTTGGGACTATCTGTTTACCTTACTGAAGTGCACAAACTTCTCAGATGCATTTGTAAATCTAATTGAGCATTTATACAAAGGAACATTGGCTTATATTAAGGTAGGAACATATGTTTCACAGAAAATACCCATTCTTAAAGGTACAAAACAAGGATGTCCACTTTCTCCACTATTATTCACTTTAGTAATGGAGCCTTGGACTAATTTGATCAGAAACAGTACTGACATAGAGGGTTTTGAAATAGATGAAAATACAACATCCAAAATTCAACTTTTGCAGATGATGTTCTAATTACATCAGCAGGATCTAATTCTTCTATGCAGTCTCTATTTGATAAAATGATGAATTTTAAAAGTATTTCTGGTTTAATATTCAATGAAGAAAAAACTAAAATACTACCTATATATACACGAAAAAATATTCTCATTAGTGATTTTACTAAATATGTACCCAATTCAGGTCAGATAACTTATTTAGGTATAATACTATCTAAAGATATTAAATCTATTATATATAATAATTATAATACCTGTTTTCTTAATATACAAAATCTTTTTAATACCTGGAATAATATGTTTTTTACTATGGAGGAGAAACTTACAATTATTAAAATGATAATATTCCCCAAGATTTTATACTTAATACAATCAATAATACTTCCACCTACAAAAATAATTATCAAGAAACTGAATACATTAATGTTAAATTTCCTATGGGCACCTAATAGACCTAGGATTGCATTAAAGAAACATACTAATAGCTGGTCTCAAGGGGGTATTTCTTTTCCAGACTTTAATTTATATACTATCTCTTCTATTGTAAAAGTTATTACTTTATTAATAGATCAGTCATATGTCACAAAATGGAAAGATTATTGGGAGCTAATTAGTATGCACTTCATGAAAATCTCCTTAACACATAAAAATATGATTGTAAATAACTCCATGTTATGGTTACTAAAGGAATTTTGTACTTCACCTATTACACCTAAACATATGGTTTGTTACCCATTAAATATTATTATTAGTTATCGTAACTTTATATTCATGCACCCTAGGGAATGGAATTTTATTGTATTCCCTATAATGTATACTCAGGGTATGCTTTTGTCATCTACTTCTGAAGGAACTCATTTAACTATAGATAATGATCTAAAGTACTGGTATCAGTTGATATCTGATAATAAAGTTAAAAATCTAGATTTCTTAAAACAAGAATTTGATCTAAGAGAAACTTGCTGGTTAGAGGTTCAGACCTTTAGACAACATCTCATTAATAAAATAGATCTAATGTCTATAACAGTTAAAGAATCTATTCCAACACTGATTGATTACTTGATATTAAATTTACAACATAAAGTTTCTGATAAAGGTAAACTTTCATACATACATATAATTATCAGACAAGAAACTTTTTACAGTGTAGATTCATACTGGAATTATTTCACTTCTATTAATGGGGACCCACCAAATCAACAAGATAAACAATATATATTGGAATCTGCTTATAGAACTACGTCTTCCATTGTCTGGAGACTTTATACATGGAAATTTTTACATAGATCTTTTTATACACCTTTGATGATGAATAAAATAAATAATAAAGATAATTTATGTAAGAGATGTAATGTAGAAATTAATGCTGACTGGGCTCATATGTTTTATGACTGTATAAAATTGAAAGAATACTGGAAGTCAATTAATGAATTTTTGCAGGCTCTTTTACAGATAATTTCATTATTTCTAAATCTCTTATATTATTCAACACACCTGTACCTCAAAGTGTTAAAAAGGTTAAGCTTCCCTTGTTATGGTCTATTCTAGCAGTGGCTAGGAAAATAATAACTAGAAATTGGATTTCAGATACACCTCCTTCATTCAATGAATTTAAAAATGTTATGAATATAGTGTGCCATATGGAAATAAACACAATTAGGACAAGAACAAATAGAAAAACATCTTATTATGTTGTATGGGATAATTTACAAAATTTGTTAAAAAAATTTTAATTTCAATAGCATGGTATTTTAGTTTAATTAATTGATCTGATTGTAGTGGATGTCTTTGTAAATACTTTAGTTGTTTTGTTGAATATTATAATAATACCTATTTTTAATTACTTGTATAAAATTGTTATGATATTTCTCTTATATGTTAAAACAATAAACCTGTTTTGAAAAAAAAATGAGATTTTAAATTTCCCCTGGGATACAGAACTAGTTTTTGGACCCTCTGCTGATTCATGGGTCTTTCAGATTTTTCAGCCTTACTTCTCTAAATTTGCCAAATGATTCAATGCTCCCTCTACAAGTTCCTTTAAAAAGCAAAATAAACCGTCCCAGCAATTGCTGGAAAACAAATGTTTAAAAAGGAATTTCAAGAAGGTTACAAAATGAAAGCAGGACCCCCCTCCGAACAAAGGATAGTCTAATATGTCTGAATGACTATGTGAAGGATTTCTGATCCCTCAAACCCTGGCAGTCCTTTAATCCTTCCAGAAAATCTGGATTTTCATTTATCTCTTTGGTAATAGATTGTTTCAGATACATGGGTTCTGAGAGGAATCAGTCAAGGTTACAGGTGGCAATGGGAGTCTCTCCCTCCTCTTTGGGGATTCCTCCTCATTTGCCAGATTAGAATCTTATTTCTCTCCTGTCTTAGCATATGCTTGCTCAGGGGTGGGGGTGGGGGGGTGGGATACACACTATTCCTCCTCCTCACTTAGAGGAAGGATTTTATTTCAGGATGTTCCTGGTGCCAAAGAAAACACATTCTTGGGTACCATTCCTTGGTCTTTATTTTCTGAATCAGTTTGGGATAGTCACCAGATTCAAAATGCTGTCTATACATAACTTGTTACCCCTTATTCCTCAGCTTGAATTTTCTAGTGACCTTAAATTTAAAAGATGCATATTATAGGCTCATAGGAGATTACTAGGCTAACGGCTTAAGGGCCCTTACAAGCCTAGGCAATATAACCGTATTTTACCTAATATATGGCCCCATAGGGGCAAAAGGATGGCATGGATTTGTGCCTGTGCATTGAGTATATTACAGATTGCTCCTGTCCATAAAGGATGTAGGCACTACCACAAGCATGAATTTTCAATTCCCCATCCATTGATCCAAATTGCATTTGAAGAGGGCCAGGGGGAAGGCTCTGATTAATGTGTCTGTTCCAAAGAAGGCACGATCTCTGAGACACATCTGCCTCTCCAGCATTTGAGTTGTTGACTAAGTTTAGATCCCTAGATCAGGTGATCCTTGTGCTGTTTGACTTGCAGATTTGTGGCAGCACCATCAGGGCTGGATTTATGAGTGGCTTGTAGGTCAGGCATAGGTCACCCCTTAATGGTCGATAGGAGACAAAGTAAAGGGATAGAGCTTTTAGTCTATCCACATAGTCCATGTTGTTTACACCTTGTATTTTCTTTGTGAGGAACCTCTGAGGTCTCTCCAGCTGCTGTAAGTGTCTAGTCCAGTACATGCCAAATAGTGCACTGTACTCGATTATAGTTCTAATGAGGGCCGAGTACAGTGGAACTATAATTTCCTTGGATCTGGATGACATACCTTTACTTATAAGTTTTGCCACATAAAAGGATTTCCTCATCACTGTGGACACATGGCGGTCAAAGTTCAGGCTACTATCTGTGTGCCTAGATCTCTCACCTGTGAGTCTACTCTAAGGGGTGTGCTATTGAGGTTGTACTTTGCATGGATATTTGACTTCCCAAATGGTATGATGATGCATTTTATTTTTGCATTTAGTTTTAGGTCATGGTTCTGGCACCAATCATTTGTGTGACCTAGACTCTCCTGAAGGACATCTACATCACTGGGGGATTTAGTGATTGCTGCCAGCTTGCAGTCATCAGCAAACTTTGTCATCCAGTGGCCTTCCACATTTGTCTTGACTTCATAGAAGTATATTCTGAACAGGAGAGGTCCCATTACGGGGCCCTTTGGCACACCACTAGTAACTCGCCTTTTGCTGGATCTGGATTCGCCGACTTTAACCACATGTCCTGTCCATGAGCCAATTGGCTATCCATCTAGTGACACAGGGATTTATGCCCAAATTTGTGAGTTTATTTATAATACATGTGTGAGGAATTGTCAAATGCCTTTGCCTGGTTGAGGTAGGTGTTAAGTATTATTTACCTTCATCCATGGCCTTACTGATTTTCTCAGAGAAATCCACCTGCCCTTGACAAAGCCAAATTAGGTTGGGTCCAGTGTTGGAAGTCTCCTATACCATTATTTATCAGGTCCATGATTATTCTTTCCATGACCTTGCATATAGGACTAGTCAAATGTATGGGTCTGTTATTTCCTGGGTTAGTAGGTGGTCCCAGTTTATGCAGAGTGATGACTGTTGCTGTCCTCCACTTTGTCGGGACAAAGCCACTCCAAAGGCTGTAGTTAGAGAACCTATTGGGCCTGATACATCCTGATTTAAGCTATTTAACAGGCAAAAAGGTATACTGTCAGACCCCATTGAAGCCATGTTTTTAGTTTTAGAGAACGCAGTGACAACCTGTTTGGTGATAATTGGTGGTAGATTGGTGGAGGGTATTTTTTGAGGGAGAACTGGGGTGATGGGGAGGTGAAATTTGAGCTGAATTTGTTGGCCAGCAGGTTTGCTATGTCTTCTGGCTGAGTATAGGTGCTGCGATCTACAACTAATTCTGCACATTTTAGTGTTGCCCTTAAGATAGCAGACTTTTCAGAGACTTGACTAGTTCTCTGATTCACTTGTTTAGACTAATGAGGGACCTATTGCTCTGTTGTGCACATTCCCTCTTAGTTCTCGACAGGATGTTTTTGTTGTACAGCATATTAGTACCAGGGAGGCTTGTGTTAGTGGTTTGAACTGGGTTTATTTCAGTCTGATACTGCCATTTCTATGCAGTTGTTTAAATGGTCATACAGAGCTTTTGTGTATGCCTCTGCATAGGTTTCTGTGTTTTCTAGATTTGGGGGAGCTTGGAAATTAGCTATGCTGTTCCTTAATAGGGGGCACATTTAGCTTTAGAGAGGTTATTAAAGTTTTTTTGGGGTTAGGTGGGGGGATTATTTCAAGGGAGACCACTTTAGGATCTGATCTTACCAGTGAGGATATTACACTAGGAGGGGTGCAGCACTGTCCCATATTTGTGAATACCAGATCATCACATTCCTATAGATCAAAACTTCAGATGTTTCTTAAAGTTTGCTGTGTGTAGATAACATTATCAGTCCTTTGCATTGCCCTTTGGTCTATCTAATTCTCCACAAAGTGTATTGCTCCCATGATGGTCTACAGCAGACTGCAAGGTATGCACGTTTCCATATTTAGATGACTTGTTTTCTTTGCAGAGCCTTTTTTCACAGTGACAGTAATCTCTCTGTTGGGTAAGGGATCTCCTACATAGGCTGGGATTCCAAAAGAATTGATAGAAGTCTTGCCTGACTTCTTCTCACAGAATTATTTTCCTGGGGTGCCATCTGGACACCTCAGTTCAAAGAACTTTTCTTCCACAGGAAAAAAAATAGATTTGTATTTAGATCTTTTCCCGAGTTTTTTTCACCTAGATTACCATTTCAATAAGGGAATTCTTTAAGATTATGGATGTCATAGCATCTATGATATTTCTGATACCTCTTGGAAGACTCCACATGAGATATGTGTACCTGTGAATAGGGTGATTTTGTGCTGGAGACACCAAATTATTCAAGATCCAAGTCTGCCATTATCTTTCTGCTTTAGCACAGTCAGTCACAACAGACACCTCAGACGTTGCTTGGGGAGCAGTATCTTTGGTGATAAAAGTGCATGGTCTTAGGAACTGAAAAGACAGAACAAAATGCATAAATATTAGAGATGTTAGTTCTTATAAATTCTCTCAATTCCTTCCAACCATTTGTGAATTACTGCTGCATTAACCACTCCCTCCTCCATTCTTCTTATATTTGTATGTTTTTTTATGACAGGGTGTGGGCTTTTTAATCCCTGTGTTTATGGAGCACAAAATCATCTTCTCATCGAGGGAAGGAGTATGCAAATATTCCCTCTGTTAATGCACATAACAGCTCTGCACTGTTCATGAAGCAAGCGGTCATCTTACTGCATGCTTTAGCTGTGTGTATACCCCAAGTGAACCTGGCATGTAAGTAGTTTAGAGGGTACCTTCGGTAAGCAGTCTAAATGACAGTTGTCACTCACCCATCTTATCTGCTACTTCATTCGGACAGTGTTTCTAGAGAAGTATGTGCATAAATATTTGATCTTAGTGCCATGTAGGATCCCTACACAACTGCTGCAGTATGTTAAACATTGTGTAATGAGCAAGCTTTATAACTTCCTGAGTTGTCCAAATCATAATTGATGTGCAAGAACAGTATGGATTAGCAGTATTTGTCGTGTGTGTGTGTGTCTCCATACCTCTCAATCTCTTAGAGCAAGAAATCTGGACAAAGCCATCAATAAAAGTGGGATAAAGGCCCAAAAATAGGGACAAATTTTAAATATTGCTCTTACAGTTTTAAAAAGTTGATAGAATAACATGTTTTACATTAGCATGAATTTTCTGAATGTTATAAAGTCTGAAACTCAAATGTCTGTTTTTATTTTCTAACTTTAATCTTTAATGATTTGCCACTAATTTGCCAGAAAAACACAATTTTATGAAAAACTAACCCAAAATATAATACAAAAATCTGTACAGTTTGTCCCAGAGGAAAGGAGGACTGCAACAATTGTCCCTCTGCACAAGGAGGACCCATCAACTGACCCAGGGAACTACAGACTCATAAGGTTGACCAGTCTTATCTGCAAGACCATGGATAGAATTATCATGGACCTGATTAATAATGACATAGAAACTCTCCAAAAACTGGACCAGACCCAATTTGTCTTTGTGAAAGAGAAGTTCTGCCTGCTCAGTCTGGTGGACTTCTTTGAGAAAGTCACAAGGGACATGGATGAGGCTAAAACAGTACACACCGCTTATCTAGACCTGGACAAAGTTTTAGACACAATCTTCCACTCAGGGATCATAGATAAACTTACTGAGTTAGGCATAAACCCCTACATTGTCAGATGGCTAGCTAACACTAACTGACTCACTGACAGGACACAAGTTGTCCGGATAGGTGAATCCACTTCCAATAAGAAATCTGTTACTAGCAGTGTCCCAGAGGGCTCCGTGTTAGGACCCCTCCTGTTTGGTATATATTTCAATGATATGAAGGACAATGCTGGGGACCTCTGGCTCATGAAGTTTACTGAAAACTGTAAGCTGGGAGCAATCACAGAATCCCCAAATGATGACATCCTACAAACAGGCCTAAAAATGACAAATGACTGGTACCAAAACTATGGTCTGAGACTAAATGCTAAAAATGCATAATCATACGCTTCAGTAAATCAGGTATCCCTGCAAATTATAATATTGACAGCACACCACTAAAAGTAAATCCAGTGGTGATAGACCTTGGAACACAGATAGTAACCTAAACTTTGACCACCAGGTCGCTACAGCAGTGAGGAAATCCTTCTGTGTTGCTCAATTTATAAGTAAAGACATGGCATCAAGATTAAAGGAAGTCATAGTGCCATTGTACAAAGCCCTCCTCAGCCCCATAATCAAGTACAATTCCCCCTTCTGCATGTACCTAACCCAACACTTATACCAACTGGAGTGGCCCCAGAGGTTTCTCACTAAACTACAAAGTGTAAGACACATGTCTTATGTAGGCCGACTTAAAACCCTATCCCTTTACTTTGTCTCATATTGTTTATTGAGAGGGGACTTATGCCTGACTTACAAGGCATTCTTTGATCCAACCCTTATGAAAATGTTACATATTCACAAGAAAAATTATACATGGGTAATGAATTCTATGGACCTGGACCTTATTTGTGACTCTAACAGAGCTTATTGGAGAGACAGATTTGCATTACAAAGGTGACCTCATTTATGAAATAAACTTCCCATCTTCGTAAAACAAAGTCACTCTCTTCAAAAAGAATTTGGATAAATGGATGGGGAACCATAAATTCAGTCCTGGAGTACGGCCCATGTTCCTTATAGACAGGGGAAGTCTGTAAAATGACTCAGGGGTCCAACACCTAAATACCCACTAACCAGATACTAGCCCATGCCATATATCAGGAATTAAGATATGTCATATCTTGGGTATTATTGTCTAAGCTTGTAAACACCCTTGCACAATTAGTCTAGTAATCACCTATGAACTTAAGAATGGAGAAATGCTTGCTTTGAAAGTACTGAGGCTAAAGTTTAGAAGTTGGTCATTGGAGTTGCTCAGTAGCAATGACTGAGCATTTAATCTTAACCTTAAATCAAGCAGCAGCCCAACATGATTAGTTAACAAGGTTCTATACTAATCTACAGCAGAGGTTAGTGCAGTCCTCTCTCACTTACTGTACTTTTGCCTCAAGCAACTTGACTTGTGACATCACACTGGGGGGTGCGACCGGAAAATGAGCTCAGCATATGGCCAGATAAGGATCACTACTTCAAATCATGTGACTGCATTCCTAAACACAGAGCAGCTGTAGCACAGTGCCCAAAGGGTTTTCTTGACACTTTGTGCATGGAACTGCAGGTTGTTAACTTCGGGGCCAAGTATTTGTGTAAAACCTACATTGCCTAGCAGATGTCATAAAGCAGAAGGAGTTTTTATTTTTATTCTTTTTATCAAAACTCTTCTGAAAATAAAAAAAAAAACAAGAATAGTGTTATGAGCAATAAGTAAGAACATTTTAACACATTATCGAGTAGCAAAACATAAAACATAAAATTTTATACAATGTGTAATGTGTACAGCAAAAATAGTAGTATATACATTTTCAAGTATGGGAACATAAAATCAAGCAGATAACTCCTTAATCTTTGTCTCATTGTTATATTCATGTAACTTGAACAAAAACAGAAGCCTGAAAGACAAGTTATTAATGTTCAAAATACCTTTCATCATTCTGAAAATTTTACAGAGAGAACATGTTAATATTACACATGTAAGAAGTGATTTTGTTAGAGGAATCAGCTGCCACACAAGTCTGTTGCTATTAGCTCTGAAATGCTTTTAAATCACTATTGGCCTTTCTTTGTCTTTATCCACAGCAATGCCTTGTGGCTCAATGTTAGCATCCCTGTCCAGCTGTAAAAATCACAAGATAAAGAAGATTAGGCCAAGCTATCCATTTCCCTATTGTCCCACCAGAACCCAAAAATGAGGGAAAGGATACTACATGCCTTAAGTGCCCAGATGCAACTCCAGTACTATGTTGAAGAACAAAATCTTTCTGAACTTCTGATAAGCTGCACATTTCTTATGAACATAAAGTAAAAAAGGACAATCCGTGTCAG